>NW_028175276.1:0-114136 GCF_965226575.1 Pagrus pagrus | reverse complement strand
CTCTGAAACGCTCATTTTTGACATAAGCCACTTTTCACCTTTAATGAATGAAATTCCAGGTAAAAACTCCTTTGCCATGAAGAAGATCCAAATTCAACCAGTTCAGGCTAGTAAACCTGTTTGAAAGACCTTTTTTCAGTGAAATGCAGCTTAGTGCAAAAACAGGCTGCTCTCGCTCTGAAACGCTCATTTTTCACATAAGCCACTTTTCAGCCTTAGGCGACTGTACAGTGCTAAAACAGCCTCCAATCGCTCTGAAACGCTCATTTTTGACATAAGCCACTTTTCACCTTTAATGAATGAAATTCCAGGTAAAAACTCCTTTGCCATGAAGAAGATCCAAATTCAACCAGTTCAGGCTAGTAAACCTGTTTGAAAGACCTTTTTTCAGTGAAATGCAGCTTAGTGCAAAAACAGGCTGCTCTCGCTCTGAAACGCTCATTTTTCACATAAGCCACTTTTCAGCCTTAGGCGACTGTACAGTGCTAAAACAGCCTCCAATCGCTCTGAAACGCTCATTTTTGACATAAGCCACTTTTCCCCTTTAATGAATGAAATTCCAGGTAAAAACTCCTTTGCCATGAAGAAGATCCAAATTCAACCAGTTCAGGCTAGTAAACCTGTTTGAAAGACCTTTTTTCAGTGAAATGCAGCTTAGTGCAAAAACAGGCTGCTCTCGCTCTGAAACGCTCATTTTTCACATAAGCCACTTTTCAGCCTTAGGCGACTGTACAGTGCTAAAACAGCCTCCAATCGCTCTGAAACGCTCATTTTTGACATAAGCCACTTTTCACCTTTAATGAATGAAATTCCAGGTAAAAACTCCTTTGCCATGAAGAAGATCCAAATTCAACCAGTTCAGGCTAGTAAACCTGTTTGAAAGACCTTTTTTCAGTGAAATGCAGCTTAGTGCAAAAACAGGCTGCTCTCGCTCTGAAACGCTCATTTTTCACATAAGCCACTTTTCAGCGCTAAAACAGCCTCCAATCGCTCTGAAACGCTCATTTTTGACATAACCCACTTTTCAGCCTTAATGAATTAAATTCCAGGTAAAAACTCATTTGCCATGAAGAAGATCCAAATTCAACCAGTTCAGGCTAGTAAACCTGTTTGAAAGACCTTTTTTCAGTGAAATGCAGCTTAGTGCAAAAACAGGCTGCTCTCGCTCTGAAACGCTCATTTTTCACATAAGCCACTTTTCAGCCTTAGGCGACTGTACAGTGCTAAAACAGCCTCCAATCGCTCTGAAACGCTCATTTTTGACATAATCCACTTTTCACCTTTAATGAATGAAATTCCAGGTAAAAACTCCTTTGCCATGAAGAAGATCCAAATTCAACCAGTTCAGGCTAGTAAACCTGTTTGAAAGACCTTTTTTCAGTGAAATGCAGCTTAGTGCAAAAACAGGCTGCTCTCGCTCTGAAACGCTCATTTTTCACATAAGCCACTTTTCAGCCTTAGGCGACTGTACAGTGCTAAAACAGCCTCCAATCGCTCTGAAACGCTCATTTTTGACATAAGCCACTTTTCACCTTTAATGAATGAAATTCCAGGTAAAAACTCCTTTGCCATGAAGAAGATCCAAATTCAACCAGTTCAGGCTAGTAAACCTGTTTGAAAGACCTTTTTTCAGTGAAATGCAGCTTAGTGCAAAAACAGGCTGCTCTCGCTCTGAAACGCTCATTTTTCACATAAGCCACTTTTCAGCGCTAAAACAGCCTCCAATCGCTCTGAAACGCTCATTTTTGACATAACCCACTTTTCAGCCTTAATGAATTAAATTCCAGGTAAAAACTCATTTGCCATGAAGAAGATCCAAATTCAACCAGTTCAGGCTAGTAAACCTGTTTGAAAGACCTTTTTTTCAGTGAAATGCAGCTTAGTGCAAAAACAGGCTGCTCTCGCTCTGAAACGCTCATTTTTCACATAAGCCACTTTTCAGCCTTAGGCGACTGTACAGTGCTAAAACAGCCTCCAATCGCTCTGAAACGCTCATTTTTGACATAATCCACTTTTCACCTTTAATGAATGAAATTCCAGGTAAAAACTCCTTTGCCATGAAGAAGATCCAAATTCAACCAGTTCAGGCTAGTAAACCTGTTTGAAAGACCTTTTTTCAGTGAAATGCAGCTTAGTGCAAAAACAGGCTGCTCTCGCTCTGAAACGCTCATTTTTCACATAAGCCACTTTTCAGCCTTAGGCGACTGTACAGTGCTAAAACAGCCTCCAATCGCTCTGAAACGCTCATTTTTGACATAAGCCACTTTTCACCTTTAATGAATGAAATTCCAGGTAAAAACTCCTTTGCCATGAAGAAGATCCAAATTCAACCAGTTCAGGCTAGTAAACCTGTTTGAAAGACCTTTTTTCAGTGAAATGCAGCTTAGTGCAAAAACAGGCTGCTCTCGCTCTGAAACGCTCATTTTTCACATAAGCCACTTTTCAGCGCTAAAACAGCCTCCAATCGCTCTGAAACGCTCATTTTTGACATAAGCCACTTTTCACCTTTAATGAATGAAATTCCAGGTAAAAACTCCTTTGCCATGAAGAAGATCCAAATTCAACCAGTTCAGGCTAGTAAACCTGTTTGAAAGACCTTTTTTCAGTGAAATGCAGCTTAGTGCAAAAACAGGCTGCTCTCGCTCTGAAACGCTCATTTTTCACATAAGCCACTTTTCAGCCTTAGGCGACTGTACAGTGCCAAAACAGCCTCCAATCGCTCTGAAACGCTCATTTTTGACATAAGCCACTTTTCACCTTTAATGAATGAAATTCCAGGTAAAAACTCCTTTGCCATGAAGAAGATCCAAATTCAACCAGTTCAGGCTAGTAAACCTGTTTGAAAGACCTTTTTTCAGTGAAATGCAGCTTAGTGCAAAAACAGGCTGCTCTCGCTCTGAAACGCTCATTTTTCACATAAGCCACTTTTCAGCCTTAGGCGACTGTACAGTGCTAAAACAGCCTCCAATCGCTCTGAAACGCTCATTTTTGACATAAGCCACTTTTCACCTTTAATGAATGAAATTCCAGGTAAAAACTCCTTTGCCATGAAGAAGATCCAAATTCAACCAGTTCAGGCTAGTAAACCTGTTTGAAAGACCTTTTTTCAGTGAAATGCAGCTTAGTGCAAAAACAGGCTGCTCTCGCTCTGAAACGCTCATTTTTCACATAAGCCACTTTCAGCGCTAAAACAGCCTCCAATCGCTCTGAAACGCTCATTTTTGACATAAGCCACTTTTCACCTTTAATGAATGAAATTCCAGGTAAAAACTCCTTTGCCATGAAGAAGATCCAAATTCAACCAGTTCAGGCTAGTAAACCTGTTTGAAAGACCTTTTTTCAGTGAAATGCAGCTTAGTGCAAAAACAGGCTGCTCTCGCTCTGAAACGCTCATTTTTCACATAAGCCACTTTTCAGCCTTAGGCGACTGTACAGTGCTAAACAGCCTCCAATCGCTCTGAAACGCTCATTTTTGACATAAGCCACTTTTCACCTTTAATGAATGAAATTCCAGGTAAAAACTCCTTTGCCATGAAGAAGATCCAAATTCAACCAGTTCAGGCTAGTAAACCTGTTTGAAAGACCTTTTTTCAGTGAAATGCAGCTTAGTGCAAAAACAGGCTGCTCTCGCTCTGAAACGCTCATTTTTCACAAAAGCCACTTTTCAGCGCTAAAACAGCCTCCAATCGCTCTGAAACGCTCATTTTTGACATAAGCCACTTTTCACCTTTAATGAATTAAATTCCAGGTAAAAACTCCTTTGCCATGAAGAAGATCCAAATTCAACCAGTTCAGGCTAGTAAACCTGTTTGAAAGACCTTTTTTCAGTGAAATGCAGCTTAGTGCAAAAACAGGCTGCTCTCGCTCTGAAACGCTCATTTTTCACATAAGCCACTTTTCAGCCTTAGGCGACTGTACAGTGCTAAAACAGCCTCCAATCGCTCTGAAACGCTCATTTTTGACATAAGCCACTTTTCACCTTTAATGAATGAAATTCCAGGTAAAAACTCCTTTGCCATGAAGAAGATCCAAATTCAACCAGTTCAGGCTAGTAAACCTGTTTGAAAGACCTTTTTTCAGTGAAATGCAGCTTAGTGCAAAAACAGGCTGCTCTCGCTCTGAAACGCTCATTTTTCACATAAGCCACTTTTCAGCGCTAAAACAGCCTCCAATCGCTCTGAAACGCTCATTTTTGACATAAGCCACTTTTCACCTTTAATGAATGAAATTCCAGGTAAAAACTCCTTTGCCATGAAGAAGATCCAAATTCAACCAGTTCAGCCTAGTAAACCTGTTTGAAAGACCTTTTTTCAGTGAAATGCAGCTTAGTGCAAAAACAGGCTGCTCTCGCTCTGAAACGCTCATTTTTGACATAATCCACTTTTCACCTTTAATGAATGAAATTCCAGGTAAAAACTCATTTGCCATGAAGAAGATCCAAATTCAACCAGTTCAGGCTAGTAAACCTGTTTGAAAGACCTTTTTTCAGTGAAATGCAGCTTAGTGCAAAAACAGGCTGCTCTCGCTCTGAAACGCTCATTTTTCACATAAGCCACTTTTCAGCCTTAGGCGACTGTACAGTGCTAAAACAGCCTCCAATCGCTCTGAAACGCTCATTTTTGACATAAGCCACTTTTCACCTTTAATGAATGAAATTCCAGGTAAAAACTCCTTTGCCATGAAGAAGATCCAAATTCAACCAGTTCAGGCTAGTAAACCTGTTTGAAAGACCTTTTTTCAGTGAAATGCAGCTTAGTGCAAAAACAGGCTGCTCTCGCTCTGAAACGCTCATTTTTCACATAAGCCACTTTTCAGCCTTAGGCGACTGTACAGTGCTAAAACAGCCTCCAATCGCTCTGAAACGCTCATTTTTGACATAAGCCACTTTTCACCTTTAATGAATGAAATTCCAGGTAAAAACTCATTTGCCATGAAGAAGATCCAAATTCAACCAGTTCAGGCTAGTAAACCTGTTTGAAAGACCTTTTTTCAGTGAAATGCAGCTTAGTGCAAAAACAGGCTGCTCTCGCTCTGAAACGCTCATTTTTCACAAAAGCCACTTTTCAGCGCTAAAACAGCCTCCAATCGCTCTGAAACGCTCATTTTTGACATAAGCCACTTTTCACCTTTAATGAATTAAATTCCAGGTAAAAACTCCTTTGCCATGAAGAAGATCCAAATTCAACCAGTTCAGGCTAGTAAACCTGTTTGAAAGACCTTTTTTCAGTGAAATGCAGCTTAGTGCAAAAACAGGCTGCTCTCGCTCTGAAACGCTCATTTTTCACATAAGCCACTTTTCAGCCTTAGGCGACTGTACAGTGCTAAAACAGCCTCCAATCGCTCTGAAACGCTCATTTTGACATAAGCCACTTTTCACCTTTAATGAATGAAATTCCAGGTAAAAACTCCTTTGCCATGAAGAAGATCCAAATTCAACCAGTTCAGGCTAGTAAACCTGTTTGAAAGACCTTTTTTCAGTGAAATGCAGCTTAGTGCAAAAACAGGCTGCTCTCGCTCTGAAACGCTCATTTTTCACATAAGCCACTTTTCAGCGCTAAAACAGCCTCCAATCGCTCTGAAACGCTCATTTTTGACATAAGCCACTTTTCACCTTTAATGAATGAAATTCCAGGTAAAAACTCCTTTGCCATGAAGAAGATCCAAATTCAACCAGTTCAGGCTAGTAAACCTGTTTGAAAGACCTTTTTTCAGTGAAATGCAGCTTAGTGCAAAAACAGGCTGCTCTCGCTCTGAAACGCTCATTTTTCACATAAGCCACTTTTCAGCGCTAAAACAGCCTCCAATCGCTCTGAAACGCTCATTTTTGACATAATCCACTTTTCACCTTTAATGAATGAAATTCCAGGTAAAAACTCCATTTGCCATGAAGAAGATCCAAATTCAACCAGTTCAGGCTAGTAAACCTGTTTGAAAGACCTTTTTTCAGTGAAATGCAGCTTAGTGCAAAAACAGGCTGCTCTCGCTCTGAAACGCTCATTTTTCACATAAGCCACTTTTCAGCGCTAAAACAGCCTCCAATCGCTCTGAAACGCTCATTTTTGACATAAGCCACTTTTCACCTTTAATGAATGAAATTCCAGGTAAAAACTCCTTTGCCATGAAGAAGATCCAAATTCAACCAGTTCAGGCTAGTAAACCTGTTTGAAAGACCTTTTTTCAGTGAAATGCAGCTTAGTGCAAAAACAGGCTGCTCTCGCTCTGAAACGCTCATTTTTCACATAAGCCACTTTTCAGCGCTAAAACAGCCTCCAATCGCTCTGAAACGCTCATTTTTGACATAATCCACTTTTCACCTTTAATGAATGAAATTCCAGGTAAAAACTCATTTGCCATGAAGAAGATCCAAATTCAACCAGTTCAGGCTAGTAAACCTGTTTGAAAGACCTTTTTTCAGTGAAATGCAGCTTAGTGCAAAAACAGGCTGCTCTCGCTCTGAAACGCTCATTTTTCACATAAGCCACTTTTCAGCCTTAGGCGACTGTACAGTGCTAAAACAGCCTCCAATCGCTCTGAAACGCTCATTTTTGACATAAGCCACTTTTCACCTTTATTGAATGAAATTCCAGGTAAAAACTCCTTTGCCATGAAGAAGATCCAAATTCAACCAGTTCAGGCTAGTAAACCTGTTTGAAAGACCTTTTTTCAGTGAAATGCAGCTTAGTGCAAAAACAGGCTGCTCTCGCTCTGAAACGCTCATTTTTCACATAAGCCACTTTTCAGCGCTAAAACAGCCTCCAATCGCTCTGAAACGCTCATTTTTGACATAATCCACTTTTCACCTTTAATGAATGAAATTCCTGGTAAAAACTCATTTGCCATGAAGAAGATCCAAATTCAACCAGTTCAGGCTAGTAAACCTGTTTGAAAGACCTTTTTTCAGTGAAATGCAGCTTAGTGCAAAAACAGGCTGCTCTCGCTCTGAAACGCTCATTTTTCACATAAGCCACTTTTCAGCCTTAGGCGACTGTACAGTGCTAAAACAGCCTCCAATCGCTCTGAAACGCTCATTTTTGACATAAGCCACTTTTCACCTTTAATGAATGAAATTCCAGGTAAAAACTCCTTTGCCATGAAGAAGATCCAAATTCAACCAGTTCAGGCTAGTAAACCTGTTTGAAAGACCTTTTTTCAGTGAAATGCAGCTTAGTGCAAAAACAGGCTGCTCTCGCTCTGAAACGCTCATTTTTCACATAAGCCACTTTTCAGCGCTAAAACAGCCTCCAATCGCTCTGAAACGCTCATTTTTGACATAATCCACTTTTCACCTTTAATGAATGAAATTCCAGGTAAAAACTCATTTGCCATGAAGAAGATCCAAATTCAACCAGTTCAGGCTAGTAAACCTGTTTGAAAGACCTTTTTTCAGTGAAATGCAGCTTAGTGCAAAAACAGGCTGCTCTCGCTCTGAAACGCTCATTTTTCACATAAGCCACTTTTCAGCCTTAGGCGACTGTACAGTGCTAAAACAGCTCCAATCGCTCTGAAACGCTCATTTTTGACATAAGCCACTTTTCACCTTTAATGAATGAAATTCCAGGTAAAAACTCCTTTGCCATGAAGAAGATCCAAATTCAACCAGTTCAGGCTAGTAAACCTGTTTGAAAGACCTTTTTTCAGTGAAATGCAGCTTAGTGCAAAAACAGGCTGCTCTCGCTCTGAAACGCTCATTTTTCACATAAGCCACTTTTCAGCCTTAGGCGACTGTACAGTGCTAAAACAGCCTCCAATCGCTCTGAAACGCTCATTTTTGACATAAGCCACTTTTCACCTTTAATGAATGAAATTCCAGGTAAAAACTCCTTTGCCATGAAGAAGATCCAAATTCAACCAGTTCAGGCTAGTAAACCTGTTTGAAAGACCTTTTTTCAGTGAAATGCAGCTTAGTGCAAAACAGGCTGCTCTCGCTCTGAAACGCTCATTTTTCACATAAGCCACTTTTCAGCGCTAAAACAGCCTCCAATCGCTCTGAAACGCTCATTTTTGACATAACCCACTTTTCAGCCTTAATGAATTAAATTCCAGGTAAAAACTCATTTGCCATGAAGAAGATCCAAATTCAACCAGTTCAGGCTAGTAAACCTGTTTGAAAGACCTTTTTTCAGTGAAATGCAGCTTAGTGCAAAAACAGGCTGCTCTCGCTCTGAAACGCTCATTTTTCACATAAGCCACTTTTCAGCCTTAGGCGACTGTACAGTGCTAAAACAGCCTCCAATCGCTCTGAAACGCTCATTTTTGACATAATCCACTTTTCACCTTTAATGAATGAAATTCCAGGTAAAAACTCCTTTGCCATGAAGAAGATCCAAATTCAACCAGTTCAGGCTAGTAAACCTGTTTGAAAGACCTTTTTTCAGTGAAATGCAGCTTAGTGCAAAAACAGGCTGCTCTCGCTCTGAAACGCTCATTTTTCACATAAGCCACTTTTCAGCGCTAAAACAGCCTCCAATCGCTCTGAAACGCTCATTTTTGACATAAGCCACTTTTCACCTTTAATGAATGAAATTCCAGGTAAAAACTCCTTTGCCATGAAGAAGATCCAAATTCAACCAGTTCAGGCTAGTAAACCTGTTTGAAAGACCTTTTTTCAGTGAAATGCAGCTTAGTGCAAAAACAGGCTGCTCTCGCTCTGAAACGCTCATTTTTCACATAAGCCACTTTTCAGCCTTAGGCGACTGTACAGTGCTAAAACAGCCTCCAATCGCTCTGAAACGCTCATTTTTGACATAAGCCACTTTTCACCTTTAATGAATGAAATTCCAGGTAAAAACTCCTTTGCCATGAAGAAGATCCAAATTCAACCAGTTCAGGCTAGTAAACCTGTTTGAAAGACCTTTTTTCAGTGAAATGCAGCTTAGTGCAAAAACAGGCTGCTCTCGCTCTGAAACGCTCATTTTTCACATAAGCCACTTTTCAGCCTTAGGCGACTGTACAGTGCTAAAACAGCCTCCAATCGCTCTGAAACGCTCATTTTTGACATAAGCCACTTTTCACCTTTAATGAATGAAATTCCAGGTAAAAACTCCTTTGCCATGAAGAAGATCCAAATTCAACCAGTTCAGGCTAGTAAACCTGTTTGAAAGACCTTTTTTCAGTGAAATGCAGCTTAGTGCAAAAACAGGCTGCTCTCGCTCTGAAACGCTCATTTTTCACATAAGCCACTTTTCAGCGCTAAAACAGCCTCCAATCGCTCTGAAACGCTCATTTTTGACATAACCCACTTTTCAGCCTTAATGAATTAAATTCCAGGTAAAAACTCATTTGCCATGAAGAAGATCCAAATTCAACCAGTTCAGGCTAGTAAACCTGTTTGAAAGACCTTTTTTCAGTGAAATGCAGCTTAGTGCAAAAACAGGCTGCTCTCGCTCTGAAACGCTCATTTTTCACATAAGCCACTTTTCAGCCTTAGGCGACTGTACAGTGCTAAAACAGCCTCCAATCGCTCTGAAACGCTCATTTTTGACATAATCCACTTTTCACCTTTAATGAATGAAATTCCAGGTAAAAACTCCTTTGCCATGAAGAAGATCCAAATTCAACCAGTTCAGGCTAGTAAACCTGTTTGAAAGACCTTTTTTCAGTGAAATGCAGCTTAGTGCAAAAACAGGCTGCTCTCGCTCTGAAACGCTCATTTTTCACATAAGCCACTTTTCAGCGCTAAAACAGCCTCCAATCGCTCTGAAACGCTCATTTTTGACATAATCCACTTTTCACCTTTAATGAATGAAATTCCAGGTAAAAACTCATTTGCCATGAAGAAGATCCAAATTCAACCAGTTCAGGCTAGTAAACCTGTTTGAAAGACCTTTTTTCAGTGAAATGCAGCTTAGTGCAAAAACAGGCTGCTCTCGCTCTGAAACGCTCATTTTTCACATAAGCCACTTTTCAGCGCTAAAACAGCCTCCAATCGCTCTGAAACGCTCATTTTTGACATAAGCCACTTTTCACCTTTAATGAATGAAATTCCAGGTAAAAACTCCTTTGCCATGAAGAAGATCCAAATTCAACCAGTTCAGGCTAGTAAACCTGTTTGAAAGACCTTTTTTCAGTGAAATGCAGCTTAGTGCAAAAACAGGCTGCTCTCGCTCTGAAACGCTCATTTTTCACATAAGCCACTTTTCAGCCTTAGGCGACTGTACAGTGCTAAAACAGCCTCCAATCGCTCTGAAACGCTCATTTTTGACATAAGCCACTTTTCACCTTTAATGAATGAAATTCCAGGTAAAAACTCCTTTGCCATGAAGAAGATCCAAATTCAACCAGTTCAGGCTAGTAAACCTGTTTGAAAGACCTTTTTTCAGTGAAATGCAGCTTAGTGCAAAAACAGGCTGCTCTCGCTCTGAAACGCTCATTTTTCACATAAGCCACTTTTCAGCCTTAGGCGACTGTACAGTGCTAAAACAGCCTCCAATCGCTCTGAAACGCTCATTTTTGACATAATCCACTTTTCACCTTTAATGAATGAAATTCCAGGTAAAAACTCCTTTGCCATGAAGAAGATCCAAATTCAACCAGTTCAGGCTAGTAAACCTGTTTGAAAGACCTTTTTTCAGTGAAATGCAGCTTAGTGCAAAAACAGGCTGCTCTCGCTCTGAAACGCTCATTTTTCACATAAGCCACTTTTCAGCCTTAGGCGACTGTACAGTGCTAAAACAGCCTCCAATCGCTCTGAAACGCTCATTTTTGACATAATCCACTTTTCACCTTTAATGAATGAAATTCCAGGTAAAAACTCCTTTGCCATGAAGAAGATCCAAATTCAACCAGTTCAGGCTAGTAAACCTGTTTGAAAGACCTTTTTTCAGTGAAATGCAGCTTAGTGCAAAAACAGGCTGCTCTCGCTCTGAAACGCTCATTTTTCACATAAGCCACTTTTCAGCCTTAGGCGACTGTACAGTGCTAAAACAGCCTCCAATCGCTCTGAAACGCTCATTTTTGACATAATCCACTTTTCACCTTTAATGAATGAAATTCCAGGTAAAAACTCCTTTGCCATGAAGAAGATCCAAATTCAACCAGTTCAGGCTAGTAAACCTGTTTGAAAGACCTTTTTTCAGTGAAATGCAGCTTAGTGCAAAAACAGGCTGCTCTCGCTCTGAAACGCTCATTTTTCACATAAGCCACTTTTCAGCCTTAGGCGACTGTACAGTGCTAAAACAGCCTCCAATCGCTCTGAAACGCTCATTTTTGACATAAGCCACTTTTCACAATGAATGAAATTCCAGGTAAAAACTCCTTTGCCATGAAGAAGATCCAAATTCAACCAGTTCAGGCTAGTAAACCTGTTTGAAAGACCTTTTTTCAGTGAAATGCAGCTTAGTGCAAAAACAGGCTGCTCTCGCTCTGAAACGCTCATTTTTCACATAAGCCACTTTTCAGCCTTAGTGCTAAAACAGCCTCCAATCGCTCTGAAACGCTCATTTTTGACATAAGCCACTTTTCACCTTTAATGAATGAAATTCCAGGTAAAAACTCATTTGCCATGAAGAAGATCCAAATTCAACCAGTTCAGGCTAGTAAACCTGTTTGAAAGACCTTTTTTCAGTGAAATGCAGCTTAGTGCAAAAACAGGCTGCTCTCGCTCTGAAACGCTCATTTTTCACAAAAGCCACTTTTCAGCGCTAAAACAGCCTCCAATCGCTCTGAAACGCTCATTTTTGACATAAGCCACTTTTCACATTTAATGAATTAAATTCCAGGTAAAAACTCCTTTGCCATGAATAAGATCCAAATTCAACCAGTTCAGGCTAGTAAACCTGTTTGAAAGACCTTTTTTCAGTGAAATGCAGCTTAGTGCAAAAACAGGCTGCTCTCGCTCTGAAACGCTCATTTTTCACATAAGCCACTTTTCAGCCTTAGGCGACTGTACAGTGCTAAAACAGCCTCCAATCGCTCTGAAACGCTCATTTTTGACATAATCCACTTTTCACCTTTAATGAATGAAATTCCAGGTAAAAACTCCTTTGCCATGAAGAAGATCCAAATTCAACCAGTTCAGGCTAGTAAACCTGTTTGAAAGACCTTTTTTCAGTGAAATGCAGCTTAGTGCAAAAACAGGCTGCTCTCGCTCTGAAACGCTCATTTTTCACATAAGCCACTTTTCAGCCTTAGGCGACTGTACAGTGCTAAAACAGCCTCCAATCGCTCTGAAACGCTCATTTTTGACATAAGCCACTTTTCACCTTTAATGAATGAAATTCCAGGTAAAAACTCCTTTGCCATGAAGAAGATCCAAATTCAACCAGTTCAGGCTAGTAAACCTGTTTGAAAGACCTTTTTTCAGTGAAATGCAGCTTAGTGCAAAAACAGGCTGCTCTCGCTCTGAAACGCTCATTTTTCACATAAGCCACTTTTCAGCGCTAAAACAGCCTCCAATCGCTCTGAAACGCTCATTTTTGACATAAGCCACTTTTCACCTTTAATGAATGAAATTCCAGGTAAAAACTCCTTTGCCATGAAGAAGATCCAAATTCAACCAGTTCAGGCTAGTAAACCTGTTTGAAAGACCTTTTTTCAGTGAAATGCAGCTTAGTGCAAAAACAGGCTGCTCTCGCTCTGAAACGCTCATTTTTCACATAAGCCACTTTTCAGCCTTAGGCGACTGTACAGTGCTAAAACAGCCTCCAATCGCTCTGAAACGCTCATTTTTGACATAAGCCACTTTTCACCTTTAATGAATGAAATTCCAGGTAAAAACTCCTTTGCCATGAAGAAGATCCAAATTCAACCAGTTCAGGCTAGTAAACCTGTTTGAAAGACCTTTTTTCAGTGAAATGCAGCTTAGTGCAAAAACAGGCTGCTCTCGCTCTGAAACGCTCATTTTTCACATAAGCCACTTTTCAGCGCTAAAACAGCCTCCAATCGCTCTGAAACGCTCATTTTTGACATAATCCACTTTTCACCTTTAATGAATGAAATTCCAGGTAAAAACTCATTTGCCATGAAGAAGATCCAAATTCAACCAGTTCAGGCTAGTAAACCTGTTTGAAAGACCTTTTTTCAGTGAAATGCAGCTTAGTGCAAAAACAGGCTGCTCTCGCTCTGAAACGCTCATTTTTCACATAAGCCACTTTTCAGCGCTAAAACAGCCTCCAATCGCTCTGAAACGCTCATTTTTGACATAAGCCACTTTTCACCTTTAATGAATGAAATTCCAGGTAAAAACTCCTTTGCCATGAAGAAGATCCAAATTCAACCAGTTCAGGCTAGTAAACCTGTTTGAAAGACCTTTTTTCAGTGAAATGCAGCTTAGTGCAAAAACAGGCTGCTCTCGCTCTGAAACGCTCATTTTTCACATAAGCCACTTTTCAGCCTTAGGCGACTGTACAGTGCTAAAACAGCCTCCAATCGCTCTGAAACGCTCATTTTTGACATAAGCCACTTTTCACCTTTAATGAATGAAATTCCAGGTAAAAACTCCTTTGCCATGAAGAAGATCCAAATTCAACCAGTTCAGGCTAGTAAACCTGTTTGAAAGACCTTTTTTCAGTGAAATGCAGCTTAGTGCAAAAACAGGCTGCTCTCGCTCTGAAACGCTCATTTTTCACATAAGCCACTTTTCAGCCTTAGGCGACTGTACAGTGCTAAAACAGCCTCCAATCGCTCTGAAACGCTCATTTTTGACATAATCCACTTTTCACCTTTAATGAATGAAATTCCAGGTAAAAACTCCTTTGCCATGAAGAAGATCCAAATTCAACCAGTTCAGGCTAGTAAACCTGTTTGAAAGACCTTTTTTCAGTGAAATGCAGCTTAGTGCAAAAACAGGCTGCTCTCGCTCTGAAACGCTCATTTTTCACATAAGCCACTTTTCAGCCTTAGGCGACTGTACAGTGCTAAAACAGCCTCCAATCGCTCTGAAACGCTCATTTTTGACATAAGCCACTTTTCACCTTTAATGAATGAAATTCCAGGTAAAAACTCCTTTGCCATGAAGAAGATCCAAATTCAACCAGTTCAGGCTAGTAAACCTGTTTGAAAGACCTTTTTTCAGTGAAATGCAGCTTAGTGCAAAAACAGGCTGCTCTCGCTCTGAAACGCTCATTTTTCACATAAGCCACTTTTCAGCGCTAAAACAGCCTCCAATCGCTCTGAAACGCTCATTTTTGACATAAGCCACTTTTCACCTTTAATGAATGAAATTCCAGGTAAAAACTCCTTTGCCATGAAGAAGATCCAAATTCAACCAGTTCAGGCTAGTAAACCTGTTTGAAAGACCTTTTTTCAGTGAAATGCAGCTTAGTGCAAAAACAGGCTGCTCTCGCTCTGAAACGCTCATTTTTCACATAAGCCACTTTTCAGCCTTAGGCGACTGTACAGTGCTAAAACAGCCTCCAATCGCTCTGAAACGCTCATTTTTGACATAATCCACTTTTCACCTTTAATGAATGAAATTCCAGGTAAAAACTCCTTTGCCATGAAGAAGATCCAAATTCAACCAGTTCAGGCTAGTAAACCTGTTTGAAAGACCTTTTTTCAGTGAAATGCAGCTTAGTGCAAAAACAGGCTGCTCTCGCTCTGAAACGCTCATTTTTCACATAAGCCACTTTTCAGCCTTAGGCGACTGTACAGTGCTAAAACAGCCTCCAATCGCTCTGAAACGCTCATTTTTGACATAAGCCACTTTTCACCTTTAATGAATGAAATTCCAGGTAAAAACTCCTTTGCCATGAAGAAGATCCAAATTCAACCAGTTCAGGCTAGTAAACCTGTATGAAAGACCTTTTTTCAGTGAAATGCAGCTTAGTGCAAAAACAGGCTGCTCTCGCTCTGAAACGCTCATTTTTCACATAAGCCACTTTTCAGCGCTAAAACAGCCTCCAATCGCTCTGAAACGCTCATTTTTGACATAAGCCACTTTTCACCTTTAATGAATGAAATTCCAGGTAAAAACTCCTTTGCCATGAAGAAGATCCAAATTCAACCAGTTCAGGCTAGTAAACCTGTTTGAAAGACCTTTTTTCAGTGAAATGCAGCTTAGTGCAAAAACAGGCTGCTCTCGCTCTGAAACGCTCATTTTTCACATAAGCCACTTTTCAGCCTTAGGCGACTGTACAGTGCTAAAACAGCCTCCAATCGCTCTGAAACGCTCATTTTTGACATAATCCACTTTTCACCTTTAATGAATGAAATTCCAGGTAAAAACTCCTTTGCCATGAAGAAGATCCAAATTCAACCAGTTCAGGCTAGTAAACCTGTTTGAAAGACCTTTTTTCAGTGAAATGCAGCTTAGTGCAAAAACAGGCTGCTCTCGCTCTGAAACGCTCATTTTTCACATAAGCCACTTTTCAGCGCTAAAACAGCCTCCAATCGCTCTGAAACGCTCATTTTTGACATAATCCACTTTTCACCTTTAATGAATGAAATTCCAGGTAAAAACTCATTTGCCATGAAGAAGATCCAAATTCAACCAGTTCAGGCTAGTAAACCTGTTTGAAAGACCTTTTTTCAGTGAAATGCAGCTTAGTGCAAAAACAGGCTGCTCTCGCTCTGAAACGCTCATTTTTCACATAAGCCACTTTTCAGCGCTAAAACAGCCTCCAATCGCTCTGAAACGCTCATTTTTGACATAAGCCACTTTTCACCTTTAATGAATTAAATTCCAGGTAAAAACTCCTTTGCCATGAAGAAGATCCAAATTCAACCAGTTCAGGCTAGTAAACCTGTTTGAAAGACCTTTTTTCAGTGAAATGCAGCTTAGTGCAAAAACAGGCTGCTCTCGCTCTGAAACGCTCATTTTTCACATAAGCCACTTTTCAGCCTTAGGCGACTGTACAGTGCTAAAACAGCCTCCAATCGCTCTGAAACGCTCATTTTTGACATAATCCACTTTTCACCTTTAATGAATGAAATTCCAGGTAAAAACTCCTTTGCCATGAAGAAGATCCAAATTCAACCAGTTCAGGCTAGTAAACCTGTTTGAAAGACCTTTTTTCAGTGAAATGCAGCTTAGTGCAAAAACAGGCTGCTCTCGCTCTGAAACGCTCATTTTTCACATAAGCCACTTTTCAGCCTTAGGCGACTGTACAGTGCTAAAACAGCCTCCAATCGCTCTGAAACGCTCATTTTTGACATAAGCCACTTTTCACCTTTAATGAATGAAATTCCAGGTAAAAACTCCTTTGCCATGAAGAAGATCCAAATTCAACCAGTTCAGGCTAGTAAACCTGTTTGAAAGACCTTTTTTCAGTGAAATGCAGCTTAGTGCAAAAACAGGCTGCTCTCGCTCTGAAACGCTCATTTTTCACATAAGCCACTTTTCAGCGCTAAAACAGCCTCCAATCGCTCTGAAACGCTCATTTTTGACATAAGCCACTTTTCACCTTTAATGAATGAAATTCCAGGTAAAAACTCCTTTGCCATGAAGAAGATCCAAATTCAACCAGTTCAGGCTAGTAAACCTGTTTGAAAGACCTTTTTTCAGTGAAATGCAGCTTAGTGCAAAAACAGGCTGCTCTCGCTCTGAAACGCTCATTTTTCACATAAGCCACTTTTCAGCCTTAGTGCTAAAACAGCCTCCAATCGCTCTGAAACGCTCATTTTTGACATAAGCCACTTTTCACCTTTAATGAATGAAATTCCAGGTAAAAACTCCTTTGCCATGAAGAAGATCCAAATTCAACCAGTTCAGGCTAGTAAACCTGTTTGAAAGACCTTTTTTCAGTGAAATGCAGCTTAGTGCAAAAACAGGCTGCTCTCGCTCTGAAACGCTCATTTTTCACATAAGCCACTTTTCAGCGCTAAAACAGCCTCCAATCGCTCTGAAACGCTCATTTTTGACATAATCCACTTTTCACCTTTAATGAATGAAATTCCAGGTAAAAACTCCTTTGCCATGAAGAAGATCCAAATTCAACCAGTTCAGGCTAGTAAACCTGTTTGAAAGACCTTTTTTCAGTGAAATGCAGCTTAGTGCAAAAACAGGCTGCTCTCGCTCTGAAACGCTCATTTTTCACATAAGCCACTTTTCAGCCTTAGGCGACTGTACAGTGCTAAAACAGCCTCCAATCGCTCTGAAACGCTCATTTTTGACATAAGCCACTTTTCACCTTTAATGAATGAAATTCCAGGTAAAAACTCCTTTGCCATGAAGAAGATCCAAATTCAACCAGTTCAGGCTAGTAAACCTGTTTGAAAGACCTTTTTTCAGTGAAATGCAGCTTAGTGCAAAAACAGGCTGCTCTCGCTCTGAAACGCTCATTTTTCACATAAGCCACTTTTCAGCGCTAAAACAGCCTCCAATCGCTCTGAAACGCTCATTTTTGACATAAGCCACTTTTCACCTTTAATGAATGAAATTCGAGGTAAAAACTCCTTTGCCATGAAGAAGATCCAAATTCAACCAGTTCAGGCTAGTAAACCTGTTTGAAAGACCTTTTTTCAGTGAAATGCAGCTTAGTGCAAAAACAGGCTGCTCTCGCTCTGAAACGCTCATTTTTCACATAAGCCACTTTTCAGCCTTAGGCGACTGTACAGTGCTAAAACAGCCTCCAATCGCTCTGAAACGCTCATTTTTGACATAAGCCACTTTTCACCTTTAATGAATTAAATTCCAGGTAAAAACTCCTTTGCCATGAAGAAGATCCAAATTCAACCAGTTCAGGCTAGTAAACCTGTTTGAAAGACCTTTTTTCAGTGAAATGCAGCTTAGTGCAAAAACAGGCTGCTCTCGCTCTGAAACGCTCATTTTTCACATAAGCCACTTTTCAGCCTTAGGCGACTGTACAGTGCTAAAACAGCCTCCAATCGCTCTGAAACGCTCATTTTTGACATAAGCCACTTTTCACCTTTAATGAATGAAATTCCAGGTAAAAACTCCTTTGCCATGAAGAAGATCCAAATTCAACCAGTTCAGGCTAGTAAACCTGTTTGAAAGACCTTTTTTCAGTGAAATGCAGCTTAGTGCAAAAACAGGCTGCTCTCGCTCTGAAACGCTCATTTTTCACATAAGCCACTTTTCAGCGCTAAAACAGCCTCCAATCGCTCTGAAACGCTCATTTTTGACATAATCCACTTTTCACCTTTAATGAATGAAATTCCAGGTAAAAACTCATTTGCCATGAAGAAGATCCAAATTCAACCAGTTCAGGCTAGTAAACCTGTTTGAAAGACCTTTTTTCAGTGAAATGCAGCTTAGTGCAAAAACAGGCTGCTCTCGCTCTGAAACGCTCATTTTTCACATAAGCCACTTTTCAGCGCTAAAACAGCCTCCAATCGCTCTGAAACGCTTATTTTTGACATAAGCCACTTTTCACCTTTAATGAATTAAATTCCAGGTAAAAACTCCTTTGCCATGAAGAAGATCCAAATTCAACCAGTTCAGGCTAGTAAACCTGTTTGAAAGACCTTTTTTCAGTGAAATGCAGCTTAGTGCAAAAACAGGCTGCTCTCGCTCTGAAACGCTCATTTTTCACATAAGCCACTTTTCAGCCTTAGGCGACTGTACAGTGCTAAAACAGCCTCCAATCGCTCTGAAACGCTCATTTTTGACATAATCCACTTTTCACCTTTAATGAATGAAATTCCAGGTAAAAACTCCTTTGCCATGAAGAAGATCCAAATTCAACCAGTTCAGGCTAGTAAACCTGTTTGAAAGACCTTTTTTCAGTGAAATGCAGCTTAGTGCAAAAACAGGCTGCTCTCGCTCTGAAACGCTCATTTTTCACATAAGCCACTTTTCAGCCTTAGTGCTAAAACAGCCTCCAATCGCTCTGAAACGCTCATTTTTGACATAAGCCACTTTTCACCTTTAATGAATGAAATTCCAGGTAAAAACTCCTTTGCCATGAAGAAGATCCAAATTCAACCAGTTCAGGCTAGTAAACCTGTTTGAAAGACCTTTTTTCAGTGAAATGCAGCTTAGTGCAAAAACAGGCTGCTCTCGCTCTGAAACGCTCATTTTTCACATAAGCCACTTTTCAGCGCTAAAACAGCCTCCAATCGCTCTGAAACGCTCATTTTTGACATAATCCACTTTTCACCTTTAATGAATGAAATTCCAGGTAAAAACTCCTTTGCCATGAAGAAGATCCAAATTCAACCAGTTCAGGCTAGTAAACCTGTTTGAAAGACCTTTTTTCAGTGAAATGCAGCTTAGTGCAAAAACAGGCTGCTCTCGCTCTGAAACGCTCATTTTTCACATAAGCCACTTTTCAGCCTTAGGCGACTGTACAGTGCTAAAACAGCCTCCAATCGCTCTGAAACGCTCATTTTTGACATAAGCCACTTTTCACCTTTAATGAATGAAATTCCAGGTAAAAACTCCTTTGCCATGAAGAAGATCCAAATTCAACCAGTTCAGGCTAGTAAACCTGTTTGAAAGACCTTTTTTCAGTGAAATGCAGCTTAGTGCAAAAACAGGCTGCTCTCGCTCTGAAACGCTCATTTTTCACATAAGCCACTTTTCAGCGCTAAAACAGCCTCCAATCGCTCTGAAACGCTCATTTTTGACATAAGCCACTTTTCACCTTTAATGAATGAAATTCCAGGTAAAAACTCCTTTGCCATGAAGAAGATCCAAATTCAACCAGTTCAGGCTAGTAAACCTGTTTGAAAGACCTTTTTTCAGTGAAATGCAGCTTAGTGCAAAAACAGGCTGCTCTCGCTCTGAAACGCTCATTTTTCACATAAGCCACTTTTCAGCCTTAGGCGACTGTACAGTGCTAAAACAGCCTCCAATCGCTCTGAAACGCTCATTTTTGACATAAGCCACTTTTCACCTTTAATGAATTAAATTCCAGGTAAAAACTCCTTTGCCATGAAGAAGATCCAAATTCAACCAGTTCAGGCTAGTAAACCTGTTTGAAAGACCTTTTTTCAGTGAAATGCAGCTTAGTGCAAAAACAGGCTGCTCTCGCTCTGAAACGCTCATTTTTCACATAAGCCACTTTTCAGCCTTAGGCGACTGTACAGTGCTAAAACAGCCTCCAATCGCTCTGAAACGCTCATTTTTGACATAAGCCACTTTTCACCTTTAATGAATGAAATTCCAGGTAAAAACTCCTTTGCCATGAAGAAGATCCAAATTCAACCAGTTCAGGCTAGTAAACCTGTTTGAAAGACCTTTTTTCAGTGAAATGCAGCTTAGTGCAAAAACAGGCTGCTCTCGCTCTGAAACGCTCATTTTTCACATAAGCCACTTTTCAGCGCTAAAACAGCCTCCAATCGCTCTGAAACGCTCATTTTTGACATAAGCCACTTTTCACCTTTAATGAATGAAATTCCAGGTAAAAACTCCTTTGCCATGAAGAAGATCCAAATTCAACCAGTTCAGGCTAGTAAACCTGTTTGAAAGACCTTTTTTCAGTGAAATGCAGCTTAGTGCAAAAACAGGCTGCTCTCGCTCTGAAACGCTCATTTTTCACATAAGCCACTTTTCAGCGCTAAAACAGCCTCCAATCGCTCTGAAACGCTCATTTTTGACATAATCCACTTTTCACCTTTAATGAATGAAATTCCAGGTAAAAACTCATTTGCCATGAAGAAGATCCAAATTCAACCAGTTCAGGCTAGTAAACCTGTTTGAAAGACCTTTTTTCAGTGAAATGCAGCTTAGTGCAAAAACAGGCTGCTCTCGCTCTGAAACGCTCATTTTTCACATAAGCCACTTTTCAGCGCTAAAACAGCCTCCAATCGCTCTGAAACGCTCATTTTTGACATAAGCCACTTTTCACCTTTAATGATTGAAATTCCAGGTAAAAACTCCTTTGCCATGAAGAAGATCCAAATTCAACCAGTTCAGGCTAGTAAACCTGTTTGAAAGACCTTTTTTCAGTGAAATGCAGCTTAGTGCAAAAACAGGCTGCTCTCGCTCTGAAACGCTCATTTTTCACATAAGCCACTTTTCAGCCTTAGGCGACTGTACAGTGCTAAAACAGCCTCCAATCGCTCTGAAACGCTCATTTTTGACATAAGCCACTTTTCACCTTTATTGAATGAAATTCCAGGTAAAAACTCCTTTGCCATGAAGAAGATCCAAATTCAACCAGTTCAGGCTAGTAAACCTGTTTGAAAGACCTTTTTTCAGTGAAATGCAGCTTAGTGCAAAAACAGGCTGCTCTCGCTCTGAAACGCTCATTTTTCACATAAGCCACTTTTCACCTTTAATGAATGAAATTCCTGGTAAAAACTCATTTGCCATGAAGAAGATCCAAATTCAACCAGTTCAGGCTAGTAAACCTGTTTGAAAGACCTTTTTTCAGTGAAATGCAGCTTAGTGCAAAAACAGGCTGCTCTCGCTCTGAAACGCTCATTTTTCACATAAGCCACTTTTCAGCCTTAGGCGACTGTACAGTGCTAAAACAGCCTCCAATCGCTCTGAAACGCTCATTTTTGACATAAGCCACTTTTCACCTTTAATGAATGAAATTCCAGGTAAAAACTCCTTTGCCATGAAGAAGATCCAAATTCAACCAGTTCAGGCTAGTAAACCTGTTTGAAAGACCTTTTTTCAGTGAAATGCAGCTTAGTGCAAAAACAGGCTGCTCTCGCTCTGAAACGCTCATTTTTCACATAAGCCACTTTTCAGCGCTAAAACAGCCTCCAATCGCTCTGAAACGCTCATTTTTGACATAATCCACTTTTCACCTTTAATGAATGAAATTCCAGGTAAAAACTCATTTGCCATGAAGAAGATCCAAATTCAACCAGTTCAGGCTAGTAAACCTGTTTGAAAGACCTTTTTTCAGTGAAATGCAGCTTAGTGCAAAAACAGGCTGCTCTCGCTCTGAAACGCTCATTTTTCACATAAGCCACTTTTCAGCGCTAAAACAGCCTCCAATCGCTCTGAAACGCTCATTTTTGACATAAGCCACTTTTCACCTTTAATGAATTAAATTCCAGGTAAAAACTCCTTTGCCATGAAGAAGATCCAAATTCAACCAGTTCAGGCTAGTAAACCTGTTTGAAAGACCTTTTTTCAGTGAAATGCAGCTTAGTGCAAAAACAGGCTGCTCTCGCTCTGAAACGCTCATTTTTCACATAAGCCACTTTTCAGCCTTAGGCGACTGTACAGTGCTAAAACAGCCTCCAATCGCTCTGAAACGCTCATTTTTGACATAATCCACTTTTCACCTTTAATGAATGAAATTCCAGGTAAAAACTCCTTTGCCATGAAGAAGATCCAAATTCAACCAGTTCAGGCTAGTAAACCTGTTTGAAAGACCTTTTTTCAGTGAAATGCAGCTTAGTGCAAAAACAGGCTGCTCTCGCTCTGAAACGCTCATTTTTCACATAAGCCACTTTTCAGCCTTAGGCGACTGTACAGTGCTAAAACAGCCTCCAATCGCTCTGAAACGCTCATTTTTGACATAAGCCACTTTTCACCTTTAATGAATGAAATTCCAGGTAAAAACTCCTTTGCCATGAAGAAGATCCAAATTCAACCAGTTCAGGCTAGTAAACCTGTTTGAAAGACCTTTTTTCAGTGAAATGCAGCTTAGTGCAAAAACAGGCTGCTCTCGCTCTGAAACGCTCATTTTTCACATAAGCCACTTTTCAGCGCTAAAACAGCCTCCAATCGCTCTGAAACGCTCATTTTTGACATAAGCCACTTTTCACCTTTAATGAATGAAATTCCAGGTAAAAACTCCTTTGCCATGAAGAAGATCCAAATTCAACCAGTTCAGGCTAGTAAACCTGTTTGAAAGACCTTTTTTCAGTGAAATGCAGCTTAGTGCAAAAACAGGCTGCTCTCGCTCTGAAACGCTCATTTTTCACATAAGCCACTTTTCAGCCTTAGTGCTAAAACAGCCTCCAATCGCTCTGAAACGCTCATTTTTGACATAAGCCACTTTTCACCTTTAATGAATGAAATTCCAGGTAAAAACTCCTTTGCCATGAAGAAGATCCAAATTCAACCAGTTCAGGCTAGTAAACCTGTTTGAAAGACCTTTTTTCAGTGAAATGCAGCTTAGTGCAAAAACAGGCTGCTCTCGCTCTGAAACGCTCATTTTTCACATAAGCCACTTTTCAGCGCTAAAACAGCCTCCAATCGCTCTGAAACGCTCATTTTTGACATAATCCACTTTTCACCTTTAATGAATGAAATTCCAGGTAAAAACTCCTTTGCCATGAAGAAGATCCAAATTCAACCAGTTCAGGCTAGTAAACCTGTTTGAAAGACCTTTTTTCAGTGAAATGCAGCTTAGTGCAAAAACAGGCTGCTCTCGCTCTGAAACGCTCATTTTTCACATAAGCCACTTTTCAGCCTTAGGCGACTGTACAGTGCTAAAACAGCCTCCAATCGCTCTGAAACGCTCATTTTTGACATAAGCCACTTTTCACCTTTAATGAATGAAATTCCAGGTAAAAACTCCTTTGCCATGAAGAAGATCCAAATTCAACCAGTTCAGGCTAGTAAACCTGTTTGAAAGACCTTTTTTCAGTGAAATGCAGCTTAGTGCAAAAACAGGCTGCTCTCGCTCTGAAACGCTCATTTTTCACATAAGCCACTTTTCAGCGCTAAAACAGCCTCCAATCGCTCTGAAACGCTCATTTTTGACATAAGCCACTTTTCACCTTTAATGAATGAAATTCGAGGTAAAAACTCCTTTGCCATGAAGAAGATCCAAATTCAACCAGTTCAGGCTAGTAAACCTGTTTGAAAGACCTTTTTTCAGTGAAATGCAGCTTAGTGCAAAAACAGGCTGCTCTCGCTCTGAAACGCTCATTTTTCACATAAGCCACTTTTCAGCCTTAGGCGACTGTACAGTGCTAAAACAGCCTCCAATCGCTCTGAAACGCTCATTTTTGACATAAGCCACTTTTCACCTTTAATGAATTAAATTCCAGGTAAAAACTCCTTTGCCATGAAGAAGATCCAAATTCAACCAGTTCAGGCTAGTAAACCTGTTTGAAAGACCTTTTTTCAGTGAAATGCAGCTTAGTGCAAAAACAGGCTGCTCTCGCTCTGAAACGCTCATTTTTCACATAAGCCACTTTTCAGCCTTAGGCGACTGTACAGTGCTAAAACAGCCTCCAATCGCTCTGAAACGCTCATTTTTGACATAAGCCACTTTTCACCTTTAATGAATGAAATTCCAGGTAAAAACTCCTTTGCCATGAAGAAGATCCAAATTCAACCAGTTCAGGCTAGTAAACCTGTTTGAAAGACCTTTTTTCAGTGAAATGCAGCTTAGTGCAAAAACAGGCTGCTCTCGCTCTGAAACGCTCATTTTTCACATAAGCCACTTTTCAGCGCTAAAACAGCCTCCAATCGCTCTGAAACGCTCATTTTTGACATAAGCCACTTTTCACCTTTAATGAATGAAATTCCAGGTAAAAACTCCTTTGCCATGAAGAAGATCCAAATTCAACCAGTTCAGGCTAGTAAACCTGTTTGAAAGACCTTTTTTCAGTGAAATGCAGCTTAGTGCAAAAACAGGCTGCTCTCGCTCTGAAACGCTCATTTTTCACATAAGCCACTTTTCAGCGCTAAAACAGCCTCCAATCGCTCTGAAACGCTCATTTTTGACATAATCCACTTTTCACCTTTAATGAATGAAATTCCAGGTAAAAACTCATTTGCCATGAAGAAGATCCAAATTCAACCAGTTCAGGCTAGTAAACCTGTTTGAAAGACCTTTTTTCAGTGAAATGCAGCTTAGTGCAAAAACAGGCTGCTCTCGCTCTGAAACGCTCATTTTTCACATAAGCCACTTTTCAGCGCTAAAACAGCCTCCAATCGCTCTGAAACGCTCATTTTTGACATAAGCCACTTTTCACCTTTAATGATTGAAATTCCAGGTAAAAACTCCTTTGCCATGAAGAAGATCCAAATTCAACCAGTTCAGGCTAGTAAACCTGTTTGAAAGACCTTTTTTCAGTGAAATGCAGCTTAGTGCAAAAACAGGCTGCTCTCGCTCTGAAACGCTCATTTTTCACATAAGCCACTTTTCAGCCTTAGGCGACTGTACAGTGCTAAAACAGCCTCCAATCGCTCTGAAACGCTCATTTTTGACATAAGCCACTTTTCACCTTTATTGAATGAAATTCCAGGTAAAAACTCCTTTGCCATGAAGAAGATCCAAATTCAACCAGTTCAGGCTAGTAAACCTGTTTGAAAGACCTTTTTTCAGTGAAATGCAGCTTAGTGCAAAAACAGGCTGCTCTCGCTCTGAAACGCTCATTTTTCACATAAGCCACTTTTCAGCGCTAAAACAGCCTCCAATCGCTCTGAAACGCTCATTTTTGACATAATCC
Source organism: Pagrus pagrus (assembly GCF_965226575.1). Lineage (NCBI taxonomy): Eukaryota > Metazoa > Chordata > Actinopteri > Spariformes > Sparidae > Pagrus > Pagrus pagrus. The sequence goes on along the minus strand of NW_028175276.1, from coordinate 88,918 downwards.
ACTTTTCACCTTTAATGAATGAAATTCCTGGTAAAAACTCATTTGCCATGAAGAAGATCCAAATTCAACCAGTTCAGGCTAGTAAACCTGTTTGAAAGACCTTTTTTCAGTGAAATGCAGCTTAGTGCAAAAACAGGCTGCTCTCGCTCTGAAACGCTCATTTTTCACATAAGCCACTTTTCAGCCTTAGGCGACTGTACAGTGCTAAAACAGCCTCCAATCGCTCTGAAACGCTCATTTTTGACATAAGCCACTTTTCACCTTTAATGAATGAAATTCCAGGTAAAAACTCCTTTGCCATGAAGAAGATCCAAATTCAACCAGTTCAGGCTAGTAAACCTGTTTGAAAGACCTTTTTTCAGTGAAATGCAGCTTAGTGCAAAAACAGGCTGCTCTCGCTCTGAAACGCTCATTTTTCACATAAGCCACTTTTCAGCGCTAAAACAGCCTCCAATCGCTCTGAAACGCTCATTTTTGACATAATCCACTTTTCACCTTTAATGAATGAAATTCCAGGTAAAAACTCATTTGCCATGAAGAAGATCCAAATTCAACCAGTTCAGGCTAGTAAACCTGTTTGAAAGACCTTTTTTCAGTGAAATGCAGCTTAGTGCAAAAACAGGCTGCTCTCGCTCTGAAACGCTCATTTTTCACATAAGCCACTTTTCAGCCTTAGGCGACTGTACAGTGCTAAAACAGCCTCCAATCGCTCTGAAACGCTCATTTTTGACATAAGCCACTTTTCACCTTTAATGAATGAAATTCCAGGTAAAAACTCCTTTGCCATGAAGAAGATCCAAATTCAACCAGTTCAGGCTAGTAAACCTGTTTGAAAGACCTTTTTTCAGTGAAATGCAGCTTAGTGCAAAAACAGGCTGCTCTCGCTCTGAAACGCTCATTTTTCACATAAGCCACTTTTCAGCCTTAGGCGACTGTACAGTGCTAAAACAGCCTCCAATCGCTCTGAAACGCTCATTTTTGACATAAGCCACTTTTCACCTTTAATGAATGAAATTCCAGGTAAAAACTCATTTGCCATGAAGAAGATCCAAATTCAACCAGTTCAGGCTAGTAAACCTGTTTGAAAGACCTTTTTTCAGTGAAATGCAGCTTAGTGCAAAAACAGGCTGCTCTCGCTCTGAAACGCTCATTTTTCACATAAGCCACTTTTCAGCGCTAAAACAGCCTCCAATCGCTCTGAAACGCTCATTTTTGACATAAGCCACTTTTCACCTTTAATGAATGAAATTCCAGGTAAAAACTCCTTTGCCATGAAGAAGATCCAAATTCAACCAGTTCAGGCTAGTAAACCTGTTTGAAAGACCTTTTTTCAGTGAAATGCAGCTTAGTGCAAAAACAGGCTGCTCTCGCTCTGAAACGCTCATTTTTCACATAAGCCACTTTTCAGCCTTAGGCGACTGTACAGTGCTAAAACAGCCTCCAATCGCTCTGAAACGCTCATTTTTGACATAAGCCACTTTTCCCCTTTAATGAATGAAATTCCAGGTAAAAACTCCTTTGCCATGAAGAAGATCCAAATTCAACCAGTTCAGGCTAGTAAACCTGTTTGAAAGACCTTTTTTCAGTGAAATGCAGCTTAGTGCAAAAACAGGCTGCTCTCGCTCTGAAACGCTCATTTTTCACATAAGCCACTTTTCAGCCTTAGGCGACTGTACAGTGCTAAAACAGCCTCCAATCGCTCTGAAACGCTCATTTTTGACATAAGCCACTTTTCACCTTTAATGAATGAAATTCCAGGTAAAAACTCCTTTGCCATGAAGAAGATCCAAATTCAACCAGTTCAGGCTAGTAAACCTGTTTGAAAGACCTTTTTTCAGTGAAATGCAGCTTAGTGCAAAAACAGGCTGCTCTCGCTCTGAAACGCTCATTTTTCACATAAGCCACTTTTCAGCGCTAAAACAGCCTCCAATCGCTCTGAAACGCTCATTTTTGACATAACCCACTTTTCAGCCTTAATGAATTAAATTCCAGGTAAAAACTCATTTGCCATGAAGAAGATCCAAATTCAACCAGTTCAGGCTAGTAAACCTGTTTGAAAGACCTTTTTTCAGTGAAATGCAGCTTAGTGCAAAAACAGGCTGCTCTCGCTCTGAAACGCTCATTTTTCACATAAGCCACTTTTCAGCCTTAGGCGACTGTACAGTGCTAAAACAGCCTCCAATCGCTCTGAAACGCTCATTTTTGACATAATCCACTTTTCACCTTTAATGAATGAAATTCCAGGTAAAAACTCCTTTGCCATAAAGAAGATCCAAATTCAACCAGTTCAGGCTAGTAAACCTGTTTGAAAGACCTTTTTTCAGTGAAATGCAGCTTAGTGCAAAAACAGGCTGCTCTCGCTCTGAAACGCTCATTTTTCACATAAGCCACTTTTCAGCGCTAAAACAGCCTCCAATCGCTCTGAAACGCTCATTTTTGACATAATCCACTTTTCACCTTTAATGAATGAAATTCCAGGTAAAAACTCATTTGCCATGAAGAAGATCCAAATTCAACCAGTTCAGGCTAGTAAACCTGTTTGAAAGACCTTTTTTCAGTGAAATGCAGCTTAGTGCAAAAACAGGCTGCTCTCGCTCTGAAACGCTCATTTTTCACATAAGCCACTTTTCAGGGCTAAAACAGCCTCCAATCGCTCTGAAACGCTCATTTTTGACATAAGCCACTTTTCACCTTTAATGAATGAAATTCCAGGTAAAAACTCCTTTGCCATGAAGAAGATCCAAATTCAACCAGTTCAGGCTAGTAAACCTGTTTGAAAGACCTTTTTTCAGTGAAATGCAGCTTAGTGCAAAAACAGGCTGCTCTCGCTCTGAAACGCTCATTTTTCACATAAGCCACTTTTCAGCCTTAGGCGACTGTACAGTGCTAAAACAGCCTCCAATCGCTCTGAAACGCTCATTTTTGACATAAGCCACTTTTCACCTTTAATGAATGAAATTCCAGGTAAAAACTCCTTTGCCATGAAGAAGATCCAAATTCAACCAGTTCAGGCTAGTAAACCTGTTTGAAAGACCTTTTTTCAGTGAAATGCAGCTTAGTGCAAAAACAGGCTGCTCTCGCTCTGAAACGCTCATTTTTCACATAAGCCACTTTTCAGCCTTAGGCGACTGTACAGTGCTAAAACAGCCTCCAATCGCTCTGAAACGCTCATTTTTGACATAATCCACTTTTCACCTTTAATGAATGAAATTCCAGGTAAAAACTCCTTTGCCATGAAGAAGATCCAAATTCAACCAGTTCAGGCTAGTAAACCTGTTTGAAAGACCTTTTTTCAGTGAAATGCAGCTTAGTGCAAAAACAGGCTGCTCTCGCTCTGAAACGCTCATTTTTCACATAAGCCACTTTTCAGCCTTAGGCGACTGTACAGTGCTAAAACAGCCTCCAATCGCTCTGAAACGCTCATTTTTGACATAAGCCACTTTTCACCTTTAATGAATGAAATTCCAGGTAAAAACTCCTTTGCCATGAAGAAGATCCAAATTCAACCAGTTCAGGCTAGTAAACCTGTTTGAAAGACCTTTTTTCAGTGAAATGCAGCTTAGTGCAAAAACAGGCTGCTCTCGCTCTGAAACGCTCATTTTTCACATAAGCCACTTTTCAGCCTTAGGCGACTGTACAGTGCTAAAACAGCCTCCAATCGCTCTGAAACGCTCATTTTTGACATAAGCCACTTTTCACCTTTAATGAATGAAATTCCAGGTAAAAACTCCTTTGCCATGAAGAAGATCCAAATTCAACCAGTTCAGGCTAGTAAACCTGTATGAAAGACCTTTTTTCAGTGAAATGCAGCTTAGTGCAAAAACAGGCTGCTCTCGCTCTGAAACGCTCATTTTTCACATAAGCCACTTTTCAGCGCTAAAACAGCCTCCAATCGCTCTGAAACGCTCATTTTTGACATAAGCCACTTTTCACCTTTAATGAATGAAATTCCAGGTAAAAACTCCTTTGCCATGAAGAAGATCCAAATTCAACCAGTTCAGGCTAGTAAACCTGTTTGAAAGACCTTTTTTCAGTGAAATGCAGCTTAGTGCAAAAACAGGCTGCTCTCGCTCTGAAACGCTCATTTTTCACATAAGCCACTTTTCAGCCTTAGGCGACTGTACAGTGCTAAAACAGCCTCCAATCGCTCTGAAACGCTCATTTTTGACATAATCCACTTTTCACCTTTAATGAATGAAATTCCAGGTAAAAACTCCTTTGCCATGAAGAAGATCCAAATTCAACCAGTTCAGGCTAGTAAACCTGTTTGAAAGACCTTTTTTCAGTGAAATGCAGCTTAGTGCAAAAACAGGCTGCTCTCGCTCTGAAACGCTCATTTTTCACATAAGCCACTTTTCAGCGCTAAAACAGCCTCCAATCGCTCTGAAACGCTCATTTTTGACATAATCCACTTTTCACCTTTAATGAATGAAATTCCAGGTAAAAACTCATTTGCCATGAAGAAGATCCAAATTCAACCAGTTCAGGCTAGTAAACCTGTTTGAAAGACCTTTTTTCAGTGAAATGCAGCTTAGTGCAAAAACAGGCTGCTCTCGCTCTGAAACGCTCATTTTTCACATAAGCCACTTTTCAGCGCTAAAACAGCCTCCAATCGCTCTGAAACGCTCATTTTTGACATAAGCCACTTTTCACCTTTAATGAATGAAATTCCAGGTAAAAACTCCTTTGCCATGAAGAAGATCCAAATTCAACCAGTTCAGGCTAGTAAACCTGTTTGAAAGACCTTTTTTCAGTGAAATGCAGCTTAGTGCAAAAACAGGCTGCTCTCGCTCTGAAACGCTCATTTTTCACATAAGCCACTTTTCAGCCTTAGGCGACTGTACAGTGCTAAAACAGCCTCCAATCGCTCTGAAACGCTCATTTTTGACATAATCCACTTTTCACCTTTAATGAATGAAATTCCAGGTAAAAACTCCTTTGCCATGAAGAAGATCCAAATTCAACCAGTTCAGGCTAGTAAACCTGTTTGAAAGACCTTTTTTCAGTGAAATGCAGCTTAGTGCAAAAACAGGCTGCTCTCGCTCTGAAACGCTCATTTTTCACATAAGCCACTTTTCAGCCTTAGGCGACTGTACAGTGCTAAAACAGCCTCCAATCGCTCTGAAACGCTCATTTTTGACATAAGCCACTTTTCACCTTTAATGAATGAAATTCCAGGTAAAAACTCCTTTGCCATGAAGAAGATCCAAATTCAACCAGTTCAGGCTAGTAAACCTGTTTGAAAGACCTTTTTTCAGTGAAATGCAGCTTAGTGCAAAAACAGGCTGCTCTCGCTCTGAAACGCTCATTTTTCACATAAGCCACTTTTCAGCGCTAAAACAGCCTCCAATCGCTCTGAAACGCTCATTTTTGACATAAGCCACTTTTCACCTTTAATGAATGAAATTCCAGGTAAAAACTCCTTTGCCATGAAGAAGATCCAAATTCAACCAGTTCAGGCTAGTAAACCTGTTTGAAAGACCTTTTTTCAGTGAAATGCAGCTTAGTGCAAAAACAGGCTGCTCTCGCTCTGAAACGCTCATTTTTCACATAAGCCACTTTTCAGCCTTAGTGCTAAAACAGCCTCCAATCGCTCTGAAACGCTCATTTTTGACATAATCCACTTTTCACCTTTAATGAATGAAATTCCAGGTAAAAACTCCTTTGCCATGAAGAAGATCCAAATTCAACCAGTTCAGGCTAGTAAACCTGTTTGAAAGACCTTTTTTCAGTGAAATGCAGCTTAGTGCAAAAACAGGCTGCTCTCGCTCTGAAACGCTCATTTTTCACATAAGCCACTTTTCAGCCTTAGGCGACTGTACAGTGCTAAAACAGCCTCCAATCGCTCTGAAACGCTCATTTTTGACATAAGCCACTTTTCACCTTTAATGAATGAAATTCCAGGTAAAAACTCCTTTGCCATGAAGAAGATCCAAATTCAACCAGTTCAGGCTAGTAAACCTGTTTGAAAGACCTTTTTTCAGTGAAATGCAGCTTAGTGCAAAAACAGGCTGCTCTCGCTCTGAAACGCTCATTTTTCACATAAGCCACTTTTCAGCGCTAAAACAGCCTCCAATCGCTCTGAAACGCTCATTTTTGACATAACCCACTTTTCAGCCTTAATGAATTAAATTCCAGGTCAAAACTCATTTGCCATGAAGAAGATCCAAATTCAACCAGTTCAGGCTAGTAAACCTGTTTGAAAGACCTTTTTTCAGTGAAATGCAGCTTAGTGCAAAAACAGGCTGCTCTCGCTCTGAAACGCTCATTTTTCACATAAGCCACTTTTCAGCCTTAGGCGACTGTACAGTGCTAAAACAGCCTCCAATCGCTCTGAAACGCTCATTTTTGACATAAGCCACTTTTCACCTTTAATGAATTAAATTCCAGGTAAAAACTCCTTTGCCATGAAGAAGATCCAAATTCAACCAGTTCAGGCTAGTAAACCTGTTTGAAAGACCTTTTTTCAGTGAAATGCAGCTTAGTGCAAAAACAGGCTGCTCTCGCTCTGAAACGCTCATTTTTCACATAAGCCACTTTTCAGCCTTAGGCGACTGTACAGTGCTAAAACAGCCTCCAATCGCTCTGAAACGCTCATTTTTGACATAAGCCACTTTTCACCTTTAATGAATGAAATTCCAGGTAAAAACTCCTTTGCCATGAAGAAGATCCAAATTCAACCAGTTCAGGCTAGTAAACCTGTTTGAAAGACCTTTTTTCAGTGAAATGCAGCTTAGTGCAAAAACAGGCTGCTCTCGCTCTGAAACGCTCATTTTTCACATAAGCCACTTTTCAGCGCTAAAACAGCCTCCAATCGCTCTGAAACGCTCATTTTTGACATAAGCCACTTTTCACCTTTAATGAATGAAATTCGAGGTAAAAACTCCTTTGCCATGAAGAAGATCCAAATTCAACCAGTTCAGGCTAGTAAACCTGTTTGAAAGACCTTTTTTCAGTGAAATGCAGCTTAGTGCAAAAACAGGCTGCTCTCGCTCTGAAACGCTCATTTTTCACATAAGCCACTTTTCAGCCTTAGGCGACTGTACAGTGCTAAAACAGCCTCCAATCGCTCTGAAACGCTCATTTTTGACATAAGCCACTTTTCACCTTTAATGAATTAAATTCCAGGTAAAAACTCCTTTGCCATGAAGAAGATCCAAATTCAACCAGTTCAGGCTAGTAAACCTGTTTGAAAGACCTTTTTTCAGTGAAATGCAGCTTAGTGCAAAAACAGGCTGCTCTCGCTCTGAAACGCTCATTTTTCACATAAGCCACTTTTCAGCCTTAGGCGACTGTACAGTGCTAAAACAGCCTCCAATCGCTCTGAAACGCTCATTTTTGACATAAGCCACTTTTCACCTTTAATGAATGAAATTCCAGGTAAAAACTCCTTTGCCATGAAGAAGATCCAAATTCAACCAGTTCAGGCTAGTAAACCTGTTTGAAAGACCTTTTTTCAGTGAAATGCAGCTTAGTGCAAAAACAGGCTGCTCTCGCTCTGAAACGCTCATTTTTCACATAAGCCACTTTTCAGCGCTAAAACAGCCTCCAATCGCTCTGAAACGCTCATTTTTGACATAAGCCACTTTTCACCTTTAATGAATGAAATTCCAGGTAAAAACTCCTTTGCCATGAAGAAGATCCAAATTCAACCAGTTCAGGCTAGTAAACCTGTTTGAAAGACCTTTTTTCAGTGAAATGCAGCTTAGTGCAAAAACAGGCTGCTCTCGCTCTGAAACGCTCATTTTTCACATAAGCCACTTTTCAGCGCTAAAACAGCCTCCAATCGCTCTGAAACGCTCATTTTTGACATAATCCACTTTTCACCTTTAATGAATGAAATTCCAGGTAAAAACTCATTTGCCATGAAGAAGATCCAAATTCAACCAGTTCAGGCTAGTAAACCTGTTTGAAAGACCTTTTTTCAGTGAAATGCAGCTTAGTGCAAAAACAGGCTGCTCTCGCTCTGAAACGCTCATTTTTCACATAAGCCACTTTTCAGCGCTAAAACAGCCTCCAATCGCTCTGAAACGCTCATTTTTGACATAAGCCACTTTTCACCTTTAATGATTGAAATTCCAGGTAAAAACTCCTTTGCCATGAAGAAGATCCAAATTCAACCAGTTCAGGCTAGTAAACCTGTTTGAAAGACCTTTTTTCAGTGAAATGCAGCTTAGTGCAAAAACAGGCTGCTCTCGCTCTGAAACGCTCATTTTTCACATAAGCCACTTTTCAGCCTTAGGCGACTGTACAGTGCTAAAACAGCCTCCAATCGCTCTGAAACGCTCATTTTTGACATAAGCCACTTTTCACCTTTATTGAATGAAATTCCAGGTAAAAACTCCTTTGCCATGAAGAAGATCCAAATTCAACCAGTTCAGGCTAGTAAACCTGTTTGAAAGACCTTTTTTCAGTGAAATGCAGCTTAGTGCAAAAACAGGCTGCTCTCGCTCTGAAACGCTCATTTTTCACATAAGCCACTTTTCAGCGCTAAAACAGCCTCCAATCGCTCTGAAACGCTCATTTTTGACATAATCCACTTTTCACCTTTAATGAATGAAATTCCTGGTAAAAACTCATTTGCCATGAAGAAGATCCAAATTCAACCAGTTCAGGCTAGTAAACCTGTTTGAAAGACCTTTTTTCAGTGAAATGCAGCTTAGTGCAAAAACAGGCTGCTCTCGCTCTGAAACGCTCATTTTTCACATAAGCCACTTTTCAGCCTTAGGCGACTGTACAGTGCTAAAACAGCCTCCAATCGCTCTGAAACGCTCATTTTTGACATAAGCCACTTTTCACCTTTAATGAATGAAATTCCAGGTAAAAACTCCTTTGCCATGAAGAAGATCCAAATTCAACCAGTTCAGGCTAGTAAACCTGTTTGAAAGACCTTTTTTCAGTGAAATGCAGCTTAGTGCAAAAACAGGCTGCTCTCGCTCTGAAACGCTCATTTTTCACATAAGCCACTTTTCAGCCTTAGTGCTAAAACAGCCTCCAATCGCTCTGAAACGCTCATTTTTGACATAAGCCACTTTTCACCTTTAATGAATGAAATTCCAGGTAAAAACTCCTTTGCCATGAAGAAGATCCAAATTCAACCAGTTCAGGCTAGTAAACCTGTTTGAAAGACCTTTTTTCAGTGAAATGCAGCTTAGTGCAAAAACAGGCTGCTCTCGCTCTGAAACGCTCATTTTTCACATAAGCCACTTTTCAGCCTTAGGCGACTGTACAGTGCTAAAACAGCCTCCAATCGCTCTGAAACGCTCATTTTTGACATAAGCCACTTTTCACCTTTAATGAATTAAATTCCAGGTAAAAACTCCTTTGCCATGAAGAAGATCCAAATTCAACCAGTTCAGGCTAGTAAACCTGTTTGAAAGACCTTTTTTCAGTGAAATGCAGCTTAGTGCAAAAACAGGCTGCTCTCGCTCTGAAACGCTCATTTTTCACATAAGCCACTTTTCAGCCTTAGGCGACTGTACAGTGCTAAAACAGCCTCCAATCGCTCTGAAACGCTCATTTTTGACATAAGCCACTTTTCACCTTTAATGAATGAAATTCCAGGTAAAAACTCCTTTGCCATGAAGAAGATCCAAATTCAACCAGTTCAGGCTAGTAAACCTGTTTGAAAGACCTTTTTTCAGTGAAATGCAGCTTAGTGCAAAAACAGGCTGCTCTCGCTCTGAAACGCTCATTTTTCACATAAGCCACTTTTCAGCGCTAAAACAGCCTCCAATCGCTCTGAAACGCTCATTTTTGACATAAGCCACTTTTCACCTTTAATGAATGAAATTCGAGGTAAAAACTCCTTTGCCATGAAGAAGATCCAAATTCAACCAGTTCAGGCTAGTAAACCTGTTTGAAAGACCTTTTTTCAGTGAAATGCAGCTTAGTGCAAAAACAGGCTGCTCTCGCTCTGAAACGCTCATTTTTCACATAAGCCACTTTTCAGCCTTAGGCGACTGTACAGTGCTAAAACAGCCTCCAATCGCTCTGAAACGCTCATTTTTGACATAAGCCACTTTTCACCTTTAATGAATTAAATTCCAGGTAAAAACTCCTTTGCCATGAAGAAGATCCAAATTCAACCAGTTCAGGCTAGTAAACCTGTTTGAAAGACCTTTTTTCAGTGAAATGCAGCTTAGTGCAAAAACAGGCTGCTCTCGCTCTGAAACGCTCATTTTTCACATAAGCCACTTTTCAGCCTTAGGCGACTGTACAGTGCTAAAACAGCCTCCAATCGCTCTGAAACGCTCATTTTTGACATAAGCCACTTTTCACCTTTAATGAATGAAATTCCAGGTAAAAACTCCTTTGCCATGAAGAAGATCCAAATTCAACCAGTTCAGGCTAGTAAACCTGTTTGAAAGACCTTTTTTCAGTGAAATGCAGCTTAGTGCAAAAACAGGCTGCTCTCGCTCTGAAACGCTCATTTTTCACATAAGCCACTTTTCAGCGCTAAAACAGCCTCCAATCGCTCTGAAACGCTCATTTTTGACATAAGCCACTTTTCACCTTTAATGAATGAAATTCCAGGTAAAAACTCCTTTGCCATGAAGAAGATCCAAATTCAACCAGTTCAGGCTAGTAAACCTGTTTGAAAGACCTTTTTTCAGTGAAATGCAGCTTAGTGCAAAAACAGGCTGCTCTCGCTCTGAAACGCTCATTTTTCACATAAGCCACTTTTCAGCGCTAAAACAGCCTCCAATCGCTCTGAAACGCTCATTTTTGACATAATCCACTTTTCACCTTTAATGAATGAAATTCCAGGTAAAAACTCATTTGCCATGAAGAAGATCCAAATTCAACCAGTTCAGGCTAGTAAACCTGTTTGAAAGACCTTTTTTCAGTGAAATGCAGCTTAGTGCAAAAACAGGCTGCTCTCGCTCTGAAACGCTCATTTTTCACATAAGCCACTTTTCAGCGCTAAAACAGCCTCCAATCGCTCTGAAACGCTCATTTTTGACATAAGCCACTTTTCACCTTTAATGATTGAAATTCCAGGTAAAAACTCCTTTGCCATGAAGAAGATCCAAATTCAACCAGTTCAGGCTAGTAAACCTGTTTGAAAGACCTTTTTTCAGTGAAATGCAGCTTAGTGCAAAAACAGGCTGCTCTCGCTCTGAAACGCTCATTTTTCACATAAGCCACTTTTCAGCCTTAGGCGACTGTACAGTGCTAAAACAGCCTCCAATCGCTCTGAAACGCTCATTTTTGACATAAGCCACTTTTCACCTTTATTGAATGAAATTCCAGGTAAAAACTCCTTTGCCATGAAGAAGATCCAAATTCAACCAGTTCAGGCTAGTAAACCTGTTTGAAAGACCTTTTTTCAGTGAAATGCAGCTTAGTGCAAAAACAGGCTGCTCTCGCTCTGAAACGCTCATTTTTCACATAAGCCACTTTTCAGCGCTAAAACAGCCTCCAATCGCTCTGAAACGCTCATTTTTGACATAATCCACTTTTCACCTTTAATGAATGAAATTCCTGGTAAAAACTCATTTGCCATGAAGAAGATCCAAATTCAACCAGTTCAGGCTAGTAAACCTGTTTGAAAGACCTTTTTTCAGTGAAATGCAGCTTAGTGCAAAAACAGGCTGCTCTCGCTCTGAAACGCTCATTTTTCACATAAGCCACTTTTCAGCCTTAGGCGACTGTACAGTGCTAAAACAGCCTCCAATCGCTCTGAAACGCTCATTTTTGACATAAGCCACTTTTCACCTTTAATGAATGAAATTCCAGGTAAAAACTCCTTTGCCATGAAGAAGATCCAAATTCAACCAGTTCAGGCTAGTAAACCTGTTTGAAAGACCTTTTTTCAGTGAAATGCAGCTTAGTGCAAAAACAGGCTGCTCTCGCTCTGAAACGCTCATTTTTCACATAAGCCACTTTTCAGCCTTAGTGCTAAAACAGCCTCCAATCGCTCTGAAACGCTCATTTTTGACATAAGCCACTTTTCACCTTTAATGAATGAAATTCCAGGTAAAAACTCCTTTGCCATGAAGAAGATCCAAATTCAACCAGTTCAGGCTAGTAAACCTGTTTGAAAGACCTTTTTTCAGTGAAATGCAGCTTAGTGCAAAAACAGGCTGCTCTCGCTCTGAAACGCTCATTTTTCACATAAGCCACTTTTCAGCGCTAAAACAGCCTCCAATCGCTCTGAAACGCTCATTTTTCACATAAGCCACTTTTCAGCGCTAAAACAGCCTCCAATCGCTCTGAAACGCTCATTTTTGACATAATCCACTTTTCACCTTTAATGAATGAAATTCCAGGTGAAGACTCCTTTGCCATGAAGAAGATCCAAATTCAACCAGTTCAGGCTAGTAAACCTGTTTGAAAGACCTTTTTTCAGTGAAATGCAGCTTAGTGCAAAAACAGGCTGCTCTCGCTCTGAAACGCTCATTTTTCACATAAGCCACTTTTCAGCCTTAGGCGACTGTACAGTGCTAAAACAGCCTCCAATCGCTCTGAAACGCTCATTTTTCACATAAGCCACTTTTCAGCCTTAATGAATTAAATTCCAGGTAAAAACTCATTTGCCATGAAGAAGATCCAAATTCAACCAGTTCAGGCTAGTAAACCTGTTTGAAAGACCTTTTTTCAGTGAAATGCAGCTTAGTGCAAAAACAGGCTGCTCTCGCTCTGAAACGCTCATTTTTCACATAAGCCACTTTTCAGCCTTAGGCGACTGTACAGTGCTAAAACAGCCTCCAATCGCTCTGAAACGCTCATTTTTCACATAAGCCACTTTTCAGCGCTAAAACAGCCTCCAATCGCTCTGAAACGCTCATTTTTGACATAATCCACTTTTCACCTTTAATGAATGAAATTCCAGGTGAAGACTCCTTTGCCATGAAGAAGATCCAAATTCAACCAGTTCAGGCTAGTAAACCTGTTTGAAAGACCTTTTTTCAGTGAAATGCAGCTTAGTGCAAAAACAGGCTGCTCTCGCTCTGAAACGCTCATTTTTCACATAAGCCACTTTTCAGCCTTAGGCGACTGTACAGTGCTAAAACAGCCTCCAATCGCTCTGAAACGCTCATTTTTCACATAAGCCACTTTTCAGCCTTAATGAATTAAATTCCAGGTAAAAACTCATTTGCCATGAAGAAGATCCAAATTCAACCAGTTCAGGCTAGTAAACCTGTTTGAAAGACCTTTTTTCAGTGAAATGCAGCTTAGTGCAAAAACAGGCTGCTCTCGCTCTGAAACGCTCATTTTTCACATAAGCCACTTTTCAGCCTTAGGCGACTGTACAGTGCTAAAACAGCCTCCAATCGCTCTGAAACGCTCATTTTTGACATAAGCCACATTTCACCTTTAATGAATGAAATTCCAGGTAAAAACTCCTTTGCCATGAAGAAGATCCAAATTCAACCAGTTCAGGCTAGTAAACCTGTTTGAAAGACCTTTTTTCAGTGAAATGCAGCTTAGTGCAAAAACAGGCTGCTCTCGCTCTGAAACGCTCATTTTTCACATAAGCCACTTTTCAGCGCTAAAACAGCCTCCAATCGCTCTGAAACGCTCATTTTTGACATAAGCCACTTTTCACCTTTAATGAATGAAATTCCAGGTAAAAACTCCTTTGCCATGAATAAGATCCAAATTCAACCAGTTCAGGCTAGTAAACCTGTTTGAAAGACCTTTTTTCAGTGAAATGCAGCTTAGTGCAAAAACAGGCTGCTCTCGCTCTGAAACGCTCATTTTTCACATAAGCCACTTTTCAGCCTTAGGCGACTGTACAGTGCTAAAACAGCCTCCAATCGCTCTGAAACGCTCATTTTTGACATAATCCACTTTTCACCTTTAATGAATGAAATTCCAGGTAAAAACTCCTTTGCCATGAAGAAGATCCAAATTCAACCAGTTCAGGCTAGTAAACCTGTTTGAAAGACCTTTTTTCAGTGAAATGCAGCTTAGTGCAAAAACAGGCTGCTCTCGCTCTGAAACGCTCATTTTTCACATAAGCCACTTTTCAGCGCTAAAACAGCCTCCAATCGCTCTGAAACGCTCATTTTTGACATAATCCACTTTTCACCTTTAATGAATGAAATTCCAGGTAAAAACTCCTTTGCCATGAAGAAGATCCAAATTCAACCAGTTCAGGCTAGTAAACCTGTTTGAAAGACCTTTTTTCAGTGAAATGCAGCTTAGTGCAAAAACAGGCTGCTCTCGCTCTGAAACGCTCATTTTTCACATAAGCCACTTTTCAGCGCTAAAACAGCCTCCAATCGCTCTGAAACGCTCATTTTTGACATAAGCCACTTTTCACCTTTAATGAATGAAATTCCAGGTAAAAACTCCTTTGCCATGAATAAGATCCAAATTCAACCAGTTCAGGCTAGTAAACCTGTTTGAAAGACCTTTTTTCAGTGAAATGCAGCTTAGTGCAAAAACAGGCTGCTCTCGCTCTGAAACGCTCATTTTTCACATAAGCCACTTTTCAGCCTTAGGCGACTGTACAGTGCTAAAACAGCCTCCAATCGCTCTGAAACGCTCATTTTTGACATAATCCACTTTTCACCTTTAATGAATGAAATTCCAGGTAAAAACTCCTTTGCCATGAAGAAGATCCAAATTCAACCAGTTCAGGCTAGTAAACCTGTTTGAAAGACCTTTTTTCAGTGAAATGCAGCTTAGTGCAAAAACAGGCTGCTCTCGCTCTGAAACGCTCATTTTTCACATAAGCCACTTTTCAGCCTTAGGCGACTGTACAGTGCTAAAACAGCCTCCAATCGCTCTGAAACGCTCATTTTTCACATAAGCCACTTTTCAGCGCTAAAACAGCCTCCAATCGCTCTGAAACGCTCATTTTTCACATAAGCCACTTTTCAGCGCTAAAACAGCCTCCAATCGCTCTGAAACGCTCATTTTTGACATAAGCCACTTTTCACCTTTAATGAATGAAATTCCAGGTAAAAACTCCTTTGCCATGAAGAAGATCCAAATTCAACCAGTTCAGGCTAGTAAACCTGTTTGAAAGACCTTTTTTCAGTGAAATGCAGCTTAGTGCAAAAACAGGCTGCTCTTGCTCTGAAACGCTCATTTTTCACATAAGCCACTTTTCAGCCTTAGGCGACTGTACAGTGCTAAAACAGCCTCCAATCGCTCTGAAACGCTCATTTTTGACATAATCCACTTTTCACCTTTAATGAATGAAATTCCAGGTGAAGACTCCTTTGCCATGAAGAAGATCCAAATTCAACCAGTTCAGGCTAGTAAACCTGTTTGAAAGACCTTTTTTCAGTGAAATGCAGCTTAGTGCAAAAACAGGCTGCTCTCGCTCTGAAACGCTCATTTTTCACATAAGCCACTTTTCAGCCTTAGGCGACTGTACAGTGCTAAAACAGCCTCCAATCGCTCTGAAACGCTCATTTTTCACATAAGCCACTTTTCAGCCTTAATGAATTAAATTCCAGGTAAAAACTCATTTGCCATGAAGAAGATCCAAATTCAACCAGTTCAGGCTAGTAAACCTGTTTGAAAGACCTTTTTTCAGTGAAATGCAGCTTAGTGCAAAAACAGGCTGCTCTCGCTCTGAAACGCTCATTTTTCACATAAGCCACTTTTCAGCCTTAGGCGACTGTACAGTGCTAAAACAGCCTCCAATCGCTCTGAAACGCTCATTTTTGACATAAGCCACATTTCACCTTTAATGAATGAAATTCCAGGTAAAAACTCCTTTGCCATGAAGAAGATCCAAATTCAACCAGTTCAGGCTAGTAAACCTGTTTGAAAGACCTTTTTTCAGTGAAATGCAGCTTAGTGCAAAAACAGGCTGCTCTCGCTCTGAAACGCTCATTTTTCACATAAGCCACTTTTCAGCGCTAAAACAGCCTCCAATCGCTCTGAAACGCTCATTTTTGACATAATCCACTTTTCACCTTTAATGAATGAAATTCCAGGTAAAAACTCCTTTGCCATGAAGAAGATCCAAATTCAACCAGTTCAGGCTAGTAAACCTGTTTGAAAGACCTTTTTTCAGTGAAATGCAGCTTAGTGCAAAAACAGGCTGCTCTCGCTCTGAAACGCTCATTTTTCACATAAGCCACTTTTCAGCGCTAAAACAGCCTCCAATCGCTCTGAAACGCTCATTTTTGACATAATCCACTTTTCACCTTTAATGAATGAAATTCCAGGTAAAAACTCCTTTGCCATGAAGAAGATCCAAATTCAACCAGTTCAGGCTAGTAAACCTGTTTGAAAGACCTTTTTTCAGTGAAATGCAGCTTAGTGCAAAAACAGGCTGCTCTCGCTCTGAAACGCTCATTTTTCACATAAGCCACTTTTCAGCCTTAGGCGACTGTACAGTGCTAAAACAGCCTCCAATCGCTCTGAAACGCTCATTTTTGACATAAGCCACTTTTCACCTTTAATGAATGAAATTCCAGGTAAAAACTCCTTTGCCATGAAGAAGATCCAAATTCAACCAGTTCAGGCTAGTAAACCTGTTTGAAAGACCTTTTTTCAGTGAAATGCAGCTTAGTGCAAAAACAGGCTGCTCTCGCTCTGAAACGCTCATTTTTCACATAAGCCACTTTTCAGCGCTAAAACAGCCTCCAATCGCTCTGAAACGCTCATTTTTGACATAAGCCACTTTTCACCTTTAATGAATGAAATTCGAGGTAAAAACTCCTTTGCCATGAAGAAGATCCAAATTCAACCAGTTCAGGCTAGTAAACCTGTTTGAAAGACCTTTTTTCAGTGAAATGCAGCTTAGTGCAAAAACAGGCTGCTCTCGCTCTGAAACGCTCATTTTTCACATAAGCCACTTTTCAGCCTTAGGCGACTGTACAGTGCTAAAACAGCCTCCAATCGCTCTGAAACGCTCATTTTTGACATAATCCACTTTTCACCTTTAATGAATGAAATTCCAGGTAAAAACTCCTTTGCCATGAAGAAGATCCAAATTCAACCAGTTCAGGCTAGTAAACCTGTTTGAAAGACCTTTTTTCAGTGAAATGCAGCTTAGTGCAAAAACAGGCTGCTCTCGCTCTGAAACGCTCATTTTTCACATAAGCCACTTTTCAGCGCTAAAACAGCCTCCAATCGCTCTGAAACGCTCATTTTTGACATAATCCACTTTTCACCTTTAATGAATGAAATTCCAGGTAAAAACTCCTTTGCCATGAAGAAGATCCAAATTCAACCAGTTCAGGCTAGTAAACCTGTTTGAAAGACCTTTTTTCAGTGAAATGCAGCTTAGTGCAAAAACAGGCTGCTCTCGCTCTGAAACGCTCATTTTTCACATAAGCCACTTTTCAGCGCTAAAACAGCCTCCAATCGCTCTGAAACGCTCATTTTTGACATAAGCCACTTTTCACCTTTAATGAATGAAATTCCAGGTAAAAACTCCTTTGCCATGAATAAGATCCAAATTCAACCAGTTCAGGCTAGTAAACCTGTTTGAAAGACCTTTTTTCAGTGAAATGCAGCTTAGTGCAAAAACAGGCTGCTCTCGCTCTGAAACGCTCATTTTTCACATAAGCCACTTTTCAGCGCTAAAACAGCCTCCAATCGCTCTGAAACGCTCATTTTTGACATAAGCCACTTTTCACCTTTAATGAATGAAATTCCAGGTAAAAACTCCTTTGCCATGAAGAAGATCCAAATTCAACCAGTTCAGGCTAGTAAACCTGTTTGAAAGACCTTTTTTCAGTGAAATGCAGCTTAGTGCAAAAACAGGCTGCTCTCGCTCTGAAACGCTCATTTTTCACATAAGCCACTTTTCAGCGCTAAAACAGCCTCCAATCGCTCTGAAACGCTCATTTTTGACATAATCCACTTTTCACCTTTAATGAATGAAATTCCAGGTAAAAACTCATTTGCCATGAAGAAGATCCAAATTCAACCAGTTCAGGCTAGTAAACCTGTTTGAAAGACCTTTTTTCAGTGAAATGCAGCTTAGTGCAAAAACAGGCTGCTCTCGCTCTGAAACGCTCATTTTTCACATAAGCCACTTTTCAGCGCTAAAACAGCCTCCAATCGCTCTGAAACGCTCATTTTTGACATAAGCCACTTTTCACCTTTAATGATTGAAATTCCAGGTAAAAACTCCTTTGCCATGAAGAAGATCCAAATTCAACCAGTTCAGGCTAGTAAACCTGTTTGAAAGACCTTTTTTCAGTGAAATGCAGCTTAGTGCAAAAACAGGCTGCTCTCGCTCTGAAACGCTCATTTTTCACATAAGCCACTTTTCAGCCTTAGGCGACTGTACAGTGCTAAAACAGCCTCCAATCGCTCTGAAACGCTCATTTTTGACATAAGCCACTTTTCACCTTTATTGAATGAAATTCCAGGTAAAAACTCCTTTGCCATGAAGAAGATCCAAATTCAACCAGTTCAGGCTAGTAAACCTGTTTGAAAGACCTTTTTTCAGTGAAATGCAGCTTAGTGCAAAAACAGGCTGCTCTCGCTCTGAAACGCTCATTTTTCACATAAGCCACTTTTCAGCGCTAAAACAGCCTCCAATCGCTCTGAAACGCTCATTTTTGACATAATCCACTTTTCACCTTTAATGAATGAAATTCCTGGTAAAAACTCATTTGCCATGAAGAAGATCCAAATTCAACCAGTTCAGGCTAGTAAACCTGTTTGAAAGACCTTTTTTCAGTGAAATGCAGCTTAGTGCAAAAACAGGCTGCTCTCGCTCTGAAACGCTCATTTTTCACATAAGCCACTTTTCAGCCTTAGGCGACTGTACAGTGCTAAAACAGCCTCCAATCGCTCTGAAACGCTCATTTTTGACATAAGCCACTTTTCACCTTTAATGAATGAAATTCCAGGTAAAAACTCCTTTGCCATGAAGAAGATCCAAATTCAACCAGTTCAGGCTAGTAAACCTGTTTGAAAGACCTTTTTTCAGTGAAATGCAGCTTAGTGCAAAAACAGGCTGCTCTCGCTCTGAAACGCTCATTTTTCACATAAGCCACTTTTCAGCCTTAGTGCTAAAACAGCCTCCAATCGCTCTGAAACGCTCATTTTTGACATAAGCCACTTTTCACCTTTAATGAATGAAATTCCAGGTAAAAACTCCTTTGCCATGAAGAAGATCCAAATTCAACCAGTTCAGGCTAGTAAACCTGTTTGAAAGACCTTTTTTCAGTGAAATGCAGCTTAGTGCAAAAACAGGCTGCTCTCGCTCTGAAACGCTCATTTTTCACATAAGCCACTTTTCAGCCTTAGGCGACTGTACAGTGCTAAAACAGCCTCCAATCGCTCTGAAACGCTCATTTTTGACATAAGCCACTTTTCACCTTTAATGAATTAAATTCCAGGTAAAAACTCCTTTGCCATGAAGAAGATCCAAATTCAACCAGTTCAGGCTAGTAAACCTGTTTGAAAGACCTTTTTTCAGTGAAATGCAGCTTAGTGCAAAAACAGGCTGCTCTCGCTCTGAAACGCTCATTTTTCACATAAGCCACTTTTCAGCCTTAGGCGACTGTACAGTGCTAAAACAGCCTCCAATCGCTCTGAAACGCTCATTTTTGACATAAGCCACTTTTCACCTTTAATGAATGAAATTCCAGGTAAAAACTCCTTTGCCATGAAGAAGATCCAAATTCAACCAGTTCAGGCTAGTAAACCTGTTTGAAAGACCTTT
Organism: Pagrus pagrus; assembly: GCF_965226575.1. Taxonomy (NCBI): domain Eukaryota; kingdom Metazoa; phylum Chordata; class Actinopteri; order Spariformes; family Sparidae; genus Pagrus; species Pagrus pagrus. Next base: position 69,312 of record NW_028175276.1, on the reverse strand, counting down.
TTTCAGTGAAATGCAGCTTAGTGCAAAAACAGGCTGCTCTCGCTCTGAAACGCTCATTTTTCACATAAGCCACTTTTCAGCCTTAGGCGACTGTACAGTGCTAAAACAGCCTCCAATCGCTCTGAAACGCTCATTTTTGACATAAGCCACTTTTCACCTTTAATGAATGAAATTCCAGGTAAAAACTCCTTTGCCATGAAGAAGATCCAAATTCAACCAGTTCAGGCTAGTAAACCTGTTTGAAAGACCTTTTTTCAGTGAAATGCAGCTTAGTGCAAAAACAGGCTGCTCTCGCTCTGAAACGCTCATTTTTCACATAAGCCACTTTTCAGCGCTAAAACAGCCTCCAATCGCTCTGAAACGCTCATTTTTGACATAACCCACTTTTCAGCCTTAATGAATTAAATTCCAGGTAAAAACTCATTTGCCATGAAGAAGATCCAAATTCAACCAGTTCAGGCTAGTAAACCTGTTTGAAAGACCTTTTTTCAGTGAAATGCAGCTTAGTGCAAAAACAGGCTGCTCTCGCTCTGAAACGCTCATTTTTCACATAAGCCACTTTTCAGCCTTAGGCGACTGTACAGTGCTAAAACAGCCTCCAATCGCTCTGAAACGCTCATTTTTCACATAAGCCACTTTTCAGCGCTAAAACAGCCTCCAATCGCTCTGAAACGCTCATTTTTGACATAATCCACTTTTCACCTTTAATGAATGAAATTCCAGGTGAAGACTCCTTTGCCATGAAGAAGATCCAAATTCAACCAGTTCAGGCTAGTAAACCTGTTTGAAAGACCTTTTTTCAGTGAAATGCAGCTTAGTGCAAAAACAGGCTGCTCTCGCTCTGAAACGCTCATTTTTCACATAAGCCACTTTTCAGCCTTAGGCGACTGTACAGTGCTAAAACAGCCTCCAATCGCTCTGAAACGCTCATTTTTCACATAAGCCACTTTTCAGCCTTAATGAATTAAATTCCAGGTAAAAACTCATTTGCCATGAAGAAGATCCAAATTCAACCAGTTCAGGCTAGTAAACCTGTTTGAAAGACCTTTTTTCAGTGAAATGCAGCTTAGTGCAAAAACAGGCTGCTCTCGCTCTGAAACGCTCATTTTTCACATAAGCCACTTTTCAGCCTTAGGCGACTGTACAGTGCTAAAACAGCCTCCAATCGCTCTGAAACGCTCATTTTTGACATAAGCCACATTTCACCTTTAATGAATGAAATTCCAGGTAAAAACTCCTTTGCCATGAAGAAGATCCAAATTCAACCAGTTCAGGCTAGTAAACCTGTTTGAAAGACCTTTTTTCAGTGAAATGCAGCTTAGTGCAAAAACAGGCTGCTCTCGCTCTGAAACGCTCATTTTTCACATAAGCCACTTTTCAGCGCTAAAACAGCCTCCAATCGCTCTGAAACGCTCATTTTTGACATAAGCCACTTTTCACCTTTAATGAATGAAATTCGAGGTAAAAACTCCTTTGCCATGAAGAAGATCCAAATTCAACCAGTTCAGGCTAGTAAACCTGTTTGAAAGACCTTTTTTCAGTGAAATGCAGCTTAGTGCAAAAACAGGCTGCTCTCGCTCTGAAACGCTCATTTTTCACATAAGCCACTTTTCAGCGCTAAAACAGCCTCCAATCGCTCTGAAACGCTCATTTTTGACATAAGCCACTTTTCACCTTTAATGAATGAAATTCCAGGTAAAAACTCCTTTGCCATGAAGAAGATCCAAATTCAACCAGTTCAGGCTAGTAAACCTGTTTGAAAGACCTTTTTTCAGTGAAATGCAGCTTAGTGCAAAAACAGGCTGCTCTCGCTCTGAAACGCTCATTTTTCACATAAGCCACTTTTCAGCCTTAGGCGACTGTACAGTGCTAAAACAGCCTCCAATCGCTCTGAAACGCTCATTTTTGACATAAGCCACTTTTCACCTTTAATGAATGAAATTCCAGGTAAAAACTCCTTTGCCATGAAGAAGATCCAAATTCAACCAGTTCAGGCTAGTAAACCTGTTTGAAAGACCTTTTTTCAGTGAAATGCAGCTTAGTGCAAAAACAGGCTGCTCTCGCTCTGAAACGCTCATTTTTCACATAAGCCACTTTTCAGCGCTAAAACAGCCTCCAATCGCTCTGAAACGCTCATTTTTGACATAAGCCACTTTTCACCTTTAATGAATGAAATTCCAGGTAAAAACTCCTTTGCCATGAAGAAGATCCAAATTCAACCAGTTCAGGCTAGTAAACCTGTTTGAAAGACCTTTTTTCAGTGAAATGCAGCTTAGTGCAAAAACAGGCTGCTCTCGCTCTGAAACGCTCATTTTTCACATAAGCCACTTTTCAGCGCTAAAACAGCCTCCAATCGCTCTGAAACGCTCATTTTTGACATAATCCACTTTTCACCTTTAATGAATGAAATTCCAGGTAAAAACTCATTTGCCATGAAGAAGATCCAAATTCAACCAGTTCAGGCTAGTAAACCTGTTTGAAAGACCTTTTTTCAGTGAAATGCAGCTTAGTGCAAAAACAGGCTGCTCTCGCTCTGAAACGCTCATTTTTCACATAAGCCACTTTTCAGCGCTAAAACAGCCTCCAATCGCTCTGAAACGCTCATTTTTGACATAAGCCACTTTTCACCTTTAATGATTGAAATTCCAGGTAAAAACTCCTTTGCCATGAAGAAGATCCAAATTCAACCAGTTCAGGCTAGTAAACCTGTTTGAAAGACCTTTTTTCAGTGAAATGCAGCTTAGTGCAAAAACAGGCTGCTCTCGCTCTGAAACGCTCATTTTTCACATAAGCCACTTTTCAGCCTTAGGCGACTGTACAGTGCTAAAACAGCCTCCAATCGCTCTGAAACGCTCATTTTTGACATAAGCCACTTTTCACCTTTATTGAATGAAATTCCAGGTAAAAACTCCTTTGCCATGAAGAAGATCCAAATTCAACCAGTTCAGGCTAGTAAACCTGTTTGAAAGACCTTTTTTCAGTGAAATGCAGCTTAGTGCAAAAACAGGCTGCTCTCGCTCTGAAACGCTCATTTTTCACATAAGCCACTTTTCAGCGCTAAAACAGCCTCCAATCGCTCTGAAACGCTCATTTTTGACATAATCCACTTTTCACCTTTAATGAATGAAATTCCTGGTAAAAACTCATTTGCCATGAAGAAGATCCAAATTCAACCAGTTCAGGCTAGTAAACCTGTTTGAAAGACCTTTTTTCAGTGAAATGCAGCTTAGTGCAAAAACAGGCTGCTCTCGCTCTGAAACGCTCATTTTTCACATAAGCCACTTTTCAGCCTTAGGCGACTGTACAGTGCTAAAACAGCCTCCAATCGCTCTGAAACGCTCATTTTTGACATAAGCCACTTTTCACCTTTAATGAATGAAATTCCAGGTAAAAACTCCTTTGCCATGAAGAAGATCCAAATTCAACCAGTTCAGGCTAGTAAACCTGTTTGAAAGACCTTTTTTCAGTGAAATGCAGCTTAGTGCAAAAACAGGCTGCTCTCGCTCTGAAACGCTCATTTTTCACATAAGCCACTTTTCAGCCTTAGGCGACTGTACAGTGCTAAAACAGCCTCCAATCGCTCTGAAACGCTCATTTTTGACATAAGCCACTTTTCACCTTTAATGAATGAAATTCCAGGTAAAAACTCCTTTGCCATGAAGAAGATCCAAATTCAACCAGTTCAGGCTAGTAAACCTGTTTGAAAGACCTTTTTTCAGTGAAATGCAGCTTAGTGCAAAAACAGGCTGCTCTCGCTCTGAAACGCTCATTTTTCACATAAGCCACTTTTCAGCGCTAAAACAGCCTCCAATCGCTCTGAAACGCTCATTTTTGACATAACCCACTTTTCAGCCTTAATGAATTAAATTCCAGGTAAAAACTCATTTGCCATGAAGAAGATCCAAATTCAACCAGTTCAGGCTAGTAAACCTGTTTGAAAGACCTTTTTTCAGTGAAATGCAGCTTAGTGCAAAAACAGGCTGCTCTCGCTCTGAAACGCTCATTTTTCACATAAGCCACTTTTCAGCCTTAGGCGACTGTACAGTGCTAAAACAGCCTCCAATCGCTCTGAAACGCTCATTTTTCACATAAGCCACTTTTCAGCGCTAAAACAGCCTCCAATCGCTCTGAAACGCTCATTTTTGACATAATCCACTTTTCACCTTTAATGAATGAAATTCCAGGTGAAGACTCCTTTGCCATGAAGAAGATCCAAATTCAACCAGTTCAGGCTAGTAAACCTGTTTGAAAGACCTTTTTTCAGTGAAATGCAGCTTAGTGCAAAAACAGGCTGCTCTCGCTCTGAAACGCTCATTTTTCACATAAGCCACTTTTCAGCCTTAGGCGACTGTACAGTGCTAAAACAGCCTCCAATCGCTCTGAAACGCTCATTTTTCACATAAGCCACTTTTCAGCCTTAATGAATTAAATTCCAGGTAAAAACTCATTTGCCATGAAGAAGATCCAAATTCAACCAGTTCAGGCTAGTAAACCTGTTTGAAAGACCTTTTTTCAGTGAAATGCAGCTTAGTGCAAAAACAGGCTGCTCTCGCTCTGAAACGCTCATTTTTCACATAAGCCACTTTTCAGCCTTAGGCGACTGTACAGTGCTAAAACAGCCTCCAATCGCTCTGAAACGCTCATTTTTGACATAAGCCACATTTCACCTTTAATGAATGAAATTCCAGGTAAAAACTCCTTTGCCATGAAGAAGATCCAAATTCAACCAGTTCAGGCTAGTAAACCTGTTTGAAAGACCTTTTTTCAGTGAAATGCAGCTTAGTGCAAAAACAGGCTGCTCTCGCTCTGAAACGCTCATTTTTCACATAAGCCACTTTTCAGCGCTAAAACAGCCTCCAATCGCTCTGAAACGCTCATTTTTGACATAAGCCACTTTTCACCTTTAATGAATGAAATTCGAGGTAAAAACTCCTTTGCCATGAAGAAGATCCAAATTCAACCAGTTCAGGCTAGTAAACCTGTTTGAAAGACCTTTTTTCAGTGAAATGCAGCTTAGTGCAAAAACAGGCTGCTCTCGCTCTGAAACGCTCATTTTTCACATAAGCCACTTTTCAGCGCTAAAACAGCCTCCAATCGCTCTGAAACGCTCATTTTTGACATAAGCCACTTTTCACCTTTAATGAATGAAATTCCAGGTAAAAACTCCTTTGCCATGAAGAAGATCCAAATTCAACCAGTTCAGGCTAGTAAACCTGTTTGAAAGACCTTTTTTCAGTGAAATGCAGCTTAGTGCAAAAACAGGCTGCTCTCGCTCTGAAACGCTCATTTTTCACATAAGCCACTTTTCAGCCTTAGGCGACTGTACAGTGCTAAAACAGCCTCCAATCGCTCTGAAACGCTCATTTTTGACATAAGCCACTTTTCACCTTTAATGAATGAAATTCCAGGTAAAAACTCCTTTGCCATGAAGAAGATCCAAATTCAACCAGTTCAGGCTAGTAAACCTGTTTGAAAGACCTTTTTTCAGTGAAATGCAGCTTAGTGCAAAAACAGGCTGCTCTCGCTCTGAAACGCTCATTTTTCACATAAGCCACTTTTCAGCGCTAAAACAGCCTCCAATCGCTCTGAAACGCTCATTTTTGACATAAGCCACTTTTCACCTTTAATGAATGAAATTCCAGGTAAAAACTCCTTTGCCATGAAGAAGATCCAAATTCAACCAGTTCAGGCTAGTAAACCTGTTTGAAAGACCTTTTTTCAGTGAAATGCAGCTTAGTGCAAAAACAGGCTGCTCTCGCTCTGAAACGCTCATTTTTCACATAAGCCACTTTTCAGCGCTAAAACAGCCTCCAATCGCTCTGAAACGCTCATTTTTGACATAATCCACTTTTCACCTTTAATGAATGAAATTCCAGGTAAAAACTCATTTGCCATGAAGAAGATCCAAATTCAACCAGTTCAGGCTAGTAAACCTGTTTGAAAGACCTTTTTTCAGTGAAATGCAGCTTAGTGCAAAAACAGGCTGCTCTCGCTCTGAAACGCTCATTTTTCACATAAGCCACTTTTCAGCGCTAAAACAGCCTCCAATCGCTCTGAAACGCTCATTTTTGACATAAGCCACTTTTCACCTTTAATGATTGAAATTCCAGGTAAAAACTCCTTTGCCATGAAGAAGATCCAAATTCAACCAGTTCAGGCTAGTAAACCTGTTTGAAAGACCTTTTTTCAGTGAAATGCAGCTTAGTGCAAAAACAGGCTGCTCTCGCTCTGAAACGCTCATTTTTCACATAAGCCACTTTTCAGCCTTAGGCGACTGTACAGTGCTAAAACAGCCTCCAATCGCTCTGAAACGCTCATTTTTGACATAAGCCACTTTTCACCTTTATTGAATGAAATTCCAGGTAAAAACTCCTTTGCCATGAAGAAGATCCAAATTCAACCAGTTCAGGCTAGTAAACCTGTTTGAAAGACCTTTTTTCAGTGAAATGCAGCTTAGTGCAAAAACAGGCTGCTCTCGCTCTGAAACGCTCATTTTTCACATAAGCCACTTTTCAGCGCTAAAACAGCCTCCAATCGCTCTGAAACGCTCATTTTTGACATAATCCACTTTTCACCTTTAATGAATGAAATTCCTGGTAAAAACTCATTTGCCATGAAGAAGATCCAAATTCAACCAGTTCAGGCTAGTAAACCTGTTTGAAAGACCTTTTTTCAGTGAAATGCAGCTTAGTGCAAAAACAGGCTGCTCTCGCTCTGAAACGCTCATTTTTCACATAAGCCACTTTTCAGCCTTAGGCGACTGTACAGTGCTAAAACAGCCTCCAATCGCTCTGAAACGCTCATTTTTGACATAAGCCACTTTTCACCTTTAATGAATGAAATTCCAGGTAAAAACTCCTTTGCCATGAAGAAGATCCAAATTCAACCAGTTCAGGCTAGTAAACCTGTTTGAAAGACCTTTTTTCAGTGAAATGCAGCTTAGTGCAAAAACAGGCTGCTCTCGCTCTGAAACGCTCATTTTTCACATAAGCCACTTTTCAGCGCTAAAACAGCCTCCAATCGCTCTGAAACGCTCATTTTTGACATAATCCACTTTTCACCTTTAATGAATGAAATTCCAGGTAAAAACTCATTTGCCATGAAGAAGATCCAAATTCAACCAGTTCAGGCTAGTAAACCTGTTTGAAAGACCTTTTTTCAGTGAAATGCAGCTTAGTGCAAAAACAGGCTGCTCTCGCTCTGAAACGCTCATTTTTCACATAAGCCACTTTTCAGCCTTAGGCGACTGTACAGTGCTAAAACAGCCTCCAATCGCTCTGAAACGCTCATTTTTGACATAAGCCACTTTTCACCTTTAATGAATGAAATTCCAGGTAAAAACTCCTTTGCCATGAAGAAGATCCAAATTCAACCAGTTCAGGCTAGTAAACCTGTTTGAAAGACCTTTTTTCAGTGAAATGCAGCTTAGTGCAAAAACAGGCTGCTCTCGCTCTGAAACGCTCATTTTTCACATAAGCCACTTTTCAGCCTTAGGCGACTGTACAGTGCTAAAACAGCCTCCAATCGCTCTGAAACGCTCATTTTTGACATAAGCCACTTTTCACCTTTAATGAATGAAATTCCAGGTAAAAACTCATTTGCCATGAAGAAGATCCAAATTCAACCAGTTCAGGCTAGTAAACCTGTTTGAAAGACCTTTTTTCAGTGAAATGCAGCTTAGTGCAAAAACAGGCTGCTCTCGCTCTGAAACGCTCATTTTTCACATAAGCCACTTTTCAGCCTTAGGCGACTGTACAGTGCTAAAACAGCCTCCAATCGCTCTGAAACGCTCATTTTTGACATAAGCCACTTTTCACCTTTAATGAATGAAATTCCAGGTAAAAACTCATTTGCCATGAAGAAGATCCAAATTCAACCAGTTCAGGCTAGTAAACCTGTTTGAAAGACCTTTTTTCAGTGAAATGCAGCTTAGTGCAAAAACAGGCTGCTCTCGCTCTGAAACGCTCATTTTTCACATAAGCCACTTTTCAGCGCTAAAACAGCCTCCAATCGCTCTGAAACGCTCATTTTTGACATAAGCCACTTTTCACCTTTAATGAATGAAATTCCAGGTAAAAACTCCTTTGCCATGAAGAAGATCCAAATTCAACCAGTTCAGGCTAGTAAACCTGTTTGAAAGACCTTTTTTCAGTGAAATGCAGCTTAGTGCAAAAACAGGCTGCTCTCGCTCTGAAACGCTCATTTTTCACATAAGCCACTTTTCAGCCTTAGGCGACTGTACAGTGCTAAAACAGCCTCCAATCGCTCTGAAACGCTCATTTTTGACATAAGCCACTTTTCCCCTTTAATGAATGAAATTCCAGGTAAAAACTCCTTTGCCATGAAGAAGATCCAAATTCAACCAGTTCAGGCTAGTAAACCTGTTTGAAAGACCTTTTTTCAGTGAAATGCAGCTTAGTGCAAAAACAGGCTGCTCTCGCTCTGAAACGCTCATTTTTCACATAAGCCACTTTTCAGCCTTAGGCGACTGTACAGTGCTAAAACAGCCTCCAATCGCTCTGAAACGCTCATTTTTGACATAATCCACTTTTCACCTTTAATGAATGAAATTCCAGGTAAAAACTCCTTTGCCATGAAGAAGATCCAAATTCAACCAGTTCAGGCTAGTAAACCTGTTTGAAAGACCTTTTTTCAGTGAAATGCAGCTTAGTGCAAAAACAGGCTGCTCTCGCTCTGAAACGCTCATTTTTCACATAAGCCACTTTTCAGCCTTAGGCGACTGTACAGTGCTAAAACAGCCTCCAATCGCTCTGAAACGCTCATTTTTGACATAATCCACTTTTCACCTTTAATGAATGAAATTCCAGGTAAAAACTCCTTTGCCATGAAGAAGATCCAAATTCAACCAGTTCAGGCTAGTAAACCTGTTTGAAAGACCTTTTTTCAGTGAAATGCAGCTTAGTGCAAAAACAGGCTGCTCTCGCTCTGAAACGCTCATTTTTCACATAAGCCACTTTTCAGCGCTAAAACAGCCTCCAATCGCTCTGAAACGCTCATTTTTGACATAATCCACTTTTCACCTTTAATGAATGAAATTCCAGGTAAAAACTCATTTGCCATGAAGAAGATCCAAATTCAACCAGTTCAGGCTAGTAAACCTGTTTGAAAGACCTTTTTTCAGTGAAATGCAGCTTAGTGCAAAAACAGGCTGCTCTCGCTCTGAAACGCTCATTTTTCACATAAGCCACTTTTCAGCGCTAAAACAGCCTCCAATCGCTCTGAAACGCTCATTTTTGACATAAGCCACTTTTCACCTTTAATGAATGAAATTCCAGGTAAAAACTCCTTTGCCATGAAGAAGATCCAAATTCAACCAGTTCAGGCTAGTAAACCTGTTTGAAAGACCTTTTTTCAGTGAAATGCAGCTTAGTGCAAAAACAGGCTGCTCTCGCTCTGAAACGCTCATTTTTCACATAAGCCACTTTTCAGCCTTAGGCGACTGTACAGTGCTAAAACAGCCTCCAATCGCTCTGAAACGCTCATTTTTGACATAAGCCACTTTTCACCTTTAATGAATGAAATTCCAGGTAAAAACTCCTTTGCCATGAAGAAGATCCAAATTCAACCAGTTCAGGCTAGTAAACCTGTTTGAAAGACCTTTTTTCAGTGAAATGCAGCTTAGTGCAAAAACAGGCTGCTCTCGCTCTGAAACGCTCATTTTTCACATAAGCCACTTTTCAGCCTTAGGCGACTGTACAGTGCTAAAACAGCCTCCAATCGCTCTGAAACGCTCATTTTTGACATAATCCACTTTTCACCTTTAATGAATGAAATTCCAGGTAAAAACTCCTTTGCCATGAAGAAGATCCAAATTCAACCAGTTCAGGCTAGTAAACCTGTTTGAAAGACCTTTTTTCAGTGAAATGCAGCTTAGTGCAAAAACAGGCTGCTCTCGCTCTGAAACGCTCATTTTTCACATAAGCCACTTTTCAGCCTTAGGCGACTGTACAGTGCTAAAACAGCCTCCAATCGCTCTGAAACGCTCATTTTTGACATAATCCACTTTTCACCTTTAATGAATGAAATTCCAGGTAAAAACTCCTTTGCCATGAAGAAGATCCAAATTCAACCAGTTCAGGCTAGTAAACCTGTTTGAAAGACCTTTTTTCAGTGAAATGCAGCTTAGTGCAAAAACAGGCTGCTCTCGCTCTGAAACGCTCATTTTTCACATAAGCCACTTTTCAGCGCTAAAACAGCCTCCAATCGCTCTGAAACGCTCATTTTTGACATAATCCACTTTTCACCTTTAATGAATGAAATTCCAGGTAAAAACTCATTTGCCATGAAGAAGATCCAAATTCAACCAGTTCAGGCTAGTAAACCTGTTTGAAAGACCTTTTTTCAGTGAAATGCAGCTTAGTGCAAAAAAAGGCTGCTCTCGCTCTGAAACGCTCATTTTTCACATAAGCCACTTTTCAGCCTTAGGCGACTGTACAGTGCTAAAACAGCCTCCAATCGCTCTGAAACGCTCATTTTTGACATAAGCCACTTTTCACCTTTAATGAATGAAATTCCAGGTAAAAACTCCTTTGCCATGAAGAAGATCCAAATTCAACCAGTTCAGGCTAGTAAACCTGTTTGAAAGACCTTTTTTCAGTGAAATGCAGCTTAGTGCAAAAACAGGCTGCTCTCGCTCTGAAACGCTCATTTTTCACATAAGCCACTTTTCAGCGCTAAAACAGCCTCCAATCGCTCTGAAACGCTCATTTTTGACATAAGCCACTTTTCACCTTTAATGAATGAAATTCCAGGTAAAAACTCCTTTGCCATGAAGAAGATCCAAATTCAACCAGTTCAGGCTAGTAAACCTGTTTGAAAGACCTTTTTTCAGTGAAATGCAGCTTAGTGCAAAAACAGGCTGCTCTCGCTCTGAAACGCTCATTTTTCACATAAGCCACTTTTCAGCCTTAGTGCTAAAACAGCCTCCAATCGCTCTGAAACGCTCATTTTTGACATAAGCCACTTTTCAGCCTTAGGCGACTGTACAGTGCTAAAACAGCCTCCAATCGCTCTGAAACGCTCATTTTTGACATAAGCCACTTTTCCCCTTTAATGAATGAAATTCCAGGTAAAAACTCCTTTGCCATGAAGAAGATCCAAATTCAACCAGTTCAGGCTAGTAAACCTGTTTGAAAGACCTTTTTTCAGTGAAATGCAGCTTAGTGCAAAAACAGGCTGCTCTCGCTCTGAAACGCTCATTTTTCACATAAGCCACTTTTCAGCCTTAGGCGACTGTACAGTGCTAAAACAGCCTCCAATCGCTCTGAAACGCTCATTTTTGACATAATCCACTTTTCACCTTTAATGAATGAAATTCCAGGTAAAAACTCCTTTGCCATGAAGAAGATCCAAATTCAACCAGTTCAGGCTAGTAAACCTGTTTGAAAGACCTTTTTTCAGTGAAATGCAGCTTAGTGCAAAAACAGGCTGCTCTCGCTCTGAAACGCTCATTTTTCACATAAGCCACTTTTCAGCCTTAGGCGACTGTACAGTGCTAAAACAGCCTCCAATCGCTCTGAAACGCTCATTTTTGACATAATCCACTTTTCACCTTTAATGAATGAAATTCCAGGTAAAAACTCCTTTGCCATGAAGAAGATCCAAATTCAACCAGTTCAGGCTAGTAAACCTGTTTGAAAGACCTTTTTTCAGTGAAATGCAGCTTAGTGCAAAAACAGGCTGCTCTCGCTCTGAAACGCTCATTTTTCACATAAGCCACTTTTCAGCGCTAAAACAGCCTCCAATCGCTCTGAAACGCTCATTTTTGACATAAGCCACTTTTCACCTTTAATGAATGAAATTCGAGGTAAAAACTCCTTTGCCATGAAGAAGATCCAAATTCAACCAGTTCAGGCTAGTAAACCTGTTTGAAAGACCTTTTTTCAGTGAAATGCAGCTTAGTGCAAAAACAGGCTGCTCTCGCTCTGAAACGCTCATTTTTCACATAAGCCACTTTTCAGCCTTAGGCGACTGTACAGTGCTAAAACAGCCTCCAATCGCTCTGAAACGCTCATTTTTGACATAAGCCACTTTTCACCTTTAATGAATTAAATTCCAGGTAAAAACTCCTTTGCCATGAAGAAGATCCAAATTCAACCAGTTCAGGCTAGTAAACCTGTTTGAAAGACCTTTTTTCAGTGAAATGCAGCTTAGTGCAAAAACAGGCTGCTCTCGCTCTGAAACGCTCATTTTTCACATAAGCCACTTTTCAGCCTTAGGCGACTGTACAGTGCTAAAACAGCCTCCAATCGCTCTGAAACGCTCATTTTTGACATAAGCCACTTTTCACCTTTAATGAATGAAATTCCAGGTAAAAACTCCTTTGCCATGAAGAAGATCCAAATTCAACCAGTTCAGGCTAGTAAACCTGTTTGAAAGACCTTTTTTCAGTGAAATGCAGCTTAGTGCAAAAACAGGCTGCTCTCGCTCTGAAACGCTCATTTTTCACATAAGCCACTTTTCAGCGCTAAAACAGCCTCCAATCGCTCTGAAACGCTCATTTTTGACATAATCCACTTTTCACCTTTAATGAATGAAATTCCAGGTAAAAACTCCTTTGCCATGAAGAAGATCCAAATTCAACCAGTTCAGGCTAGTAAACCTGTTTGAAAGACCTTTTTTCAGTGAAATGCAGCTTAGTGCAAAAACAGGCTGCTCTCGCTCTGAAACGCTCATTTTTCACATAAGCCACTTTTCAGCCTTAGGCGACTGTACAGTGCTAAAACAGCCTCCAATCGCTCTGAAACGCTCATTTTTGACATAATCCACTTTTCACCTTTAATGAATGAAATTCCAGGTAAAAACTCCTTTGCCATGAAGAAGATCCAAATTCAACCAGTTCAGGCTAGTAAACCTGTTTGAAAGACCTTTTTTCAGTGAAATGCAGCTTAGTGCAAAAACAGGCTGCTCTCGCTCTGAAACGCTCATTTTTCACATAAGCCACTTTTCAGCGCTAAAACAGCCTCCAATCGCTCTGAAACGCTCATTTTTGACATAATCCACTTTTCACCTTTAATGAATGAAATTCCAGGTAAAAACTCATTTGCCATGAAGAAGATCCAAATTCAACCAGTTCAGGCTAGTAAACCTGTTTGAAAGACCTTTTTTCAGTGAAATGCAGCTTAGTGCAAAAACAGGCTGCTCTCGCTCTGAAACGCTCATTTTTCACATAAGCCACTTTTCAGCCTTAGGCGACTGTACAGTGCTAAAACAGCCTCCAATCGCTCTGAAACGCTCATTTTTGACATAAGCCACTTTTCACCTTTAATGAATGAAATTCCAGGTAAAAACTCCTTTGCCATGAAGAAGATCCAAATTCAACCAGTTCAGGCTAGTAAACCTGTTTGAAAGACCTTTTTTCAGTGAAATGCAGCTTAGTGCAAAAACAGGCTGCTCTCGCTCTGAAACGCTCATTTTTCACATAAGCCACTTTTCAGCCTTAGGCGACTGTACAGTGCTAAAACAGCCTCCAATCGCTCTGAAACGCTCATTTTTGACATAAGCCACTTTTCACCTTTAATGAATGAAATTCCAGGTAAAAACTCCTTTGCCATGAAGAAGATCCAAATTCAACCAGTTCAGGCTAGTAAACCTGTTTGAAAGACCTTTTTTCAGTGAAATGCAGCTTAGTGCAAAAACAGGCTGCTCTCGCTCTGAAACGCTCATTTTTCACATAAGCCACTTTTCAGCCTTAGTGCTAAAACAGCCTCCAATCGCTCTGAAACGCTCATTTTTGACATAAGCCACTTTTCACCTTTAATGAATGAAATTCCAGGTAAAAACTCCTTTGCCATGAAGAAGATCCAAATTCAACCAGTTCAGGCTAGTAAACCTGTTTGAAAGACCTTTTTTCAGTGAAATGCAGCTTAGTGCAAAAACAGGCTGCTCTCGCTCTGAAACGCTCATTTTTCACATAAGCCACTTTTCAGCGCTAAAACAGCCTCCAATCGCTCTGAAACGCTCATTTTTGACATAATCCACTTTTCACCTTTAATGAATGAAATTCCAGGTAAAAACTCCTTTGCCATGAAGAAGATCCAAATTCAACCAGTTCAGGCTAGTAAACCTGTTTGAAAGACCTTTTTTCAGTGAAATGCAGCTTAGTGCAAAAACAGGCTGCTCTCGCTCTGAAACGCTCATTTTTCACATAAGCCACTTTTCAGCGCTAAAACAGCCTCCAATCGCTCTGAAACGCTCATTTTTGACATAAGCCACTTTTCACCTTTAATGAATGAAATTCCAGGTAAAAACTCCTTTGCCATGAATAAGATCCAAATTCAACCAGTTCAGGCTAGTAAACCTGTTTGAAAGACCTTTTTTCAGTGAAATGCAGCTTAGTGCAAAAACAGGCTGCTCTCGCTCTGAAACGCTCATTTTTTACATAAGCCACTTTTCAGCCTTAGGCGACTGTACAGTGCTAAAACAGCCTCCTATCGCTCTGAAACGCTCATTTTTGACATAAGCCACTTTTCACCTTTAATGAATGAAATTCCAGGTAAAAACTCCTTTGCCATGAATAAGATCCAAATTCAACCAGTTCAGGCTAGTAAACCTGTTTGAAAGACCTTTTTTCAGTGAAATGCAGCTTAGTGCAAAAACAGGCTGCTCTCGCTCTGAAACGCTCATTTTTCACATAAGCCACTTTTCAGCCTTAGGCGACTGTACAGTGCTAAAACAGCCTCCAATCGCTCTGAAACGCTCATTTTTGACATAAGCCACTTTTCACCTTTAATGAATGAAATTCCAGGTAAAAACTCCTTTGCCATGAAGAAGATCCAAATTCAACCAGTTCAGGCTAGTAAACCTGTTTGAAAGACCTTTTTTCAGTGAAATGCAGCTTAGTGCAAAAACAGGCTGCTCTCGCTCTGAAACGCTCATTTTTCACATAAGCCACTTTTCAGCGCTAAAACAGCCTCCAATCGCTCTGAAACGCTCATTTTTGACATAATCCACTTTTCACCTTTAATGAATGAAATTCCAGGTAAAAACTCCTTTGCCATGAAGAAGATCCAAATTCAACCAGTTCAGGCTAGTAAACCTGTTTGAAAGACCTTTTTTCAGTGAAATGCAGCTTAGTGCAAAAACAGGCTGCTCTCGCTCTGAAACGCTCATTTTTCACATAAGCCACTTTTCAGCGCTAAAACAGCCTCCAATCGCTCTGAAACGCTCATTTTTGACATAATCCACTTTTCACCTTTAATGAATGAAATTCCAGGTAAAAACTCCTTTGCCATGAAGAAGATCCAAATTCAACCAGTTCAGGCTAGTAAACCTGTTTGAAAGACCTTTTTTCAGTGAAATGCAGCTTAGTGCAAAAACAGGCTGCTCTCGCTCTGAAACGCTCATTTTTCACATAAGCCACTTTTCAGCCTTAGGCGACTGTACAGTGCTAAAACAGCCTCCAATCGCTCTGAAACGCTCATTTTTGACATAAGCCACTTTTCACCTTTAATGAATGAAATTCCAGGTAAAAACTCCTTTGCCATGAAGAAGATCCAAATTCAACCAGTTCAGGCTAGTAAACCTGTTTGAAAGACCTTTTTTCAGTGAAATGCAGCTTAGTGCAAAAACAGGCTGCTCTCGCTCTGAAACGCTCATTTTTCACATAAGCCACTTTTCAGCGCTAAAACAGCCTCCAATCGCTCTGAAACGCTCATTTTTGACATAATCCACTTTTCACCTTTAATGAATGAAATTCCAGGTAAAAACTCCTTTGCCATGAAGAAGATCCAAATTCAACCAGTTCAGGCTAGTAAACCTGTTTGAAAGACCTTTTTTCAGTGAAATGCAGCTTAGTGCAAAAACAGGCTGCTCTCGCTCTGAAACGCTCATTTTTCACATAAGCCACTTTTCAGCCTTAGGCGACTGTACAGTGCTAAAACAGCCTCCAATCGCTCTGAAACGCTCATTTTTGACATAAGCCACTTTTCACCTTTAATGAATGAAATTCCAGGTAAAAACTCCTTTGCCATGAATAAGATCCAAATTCAACCAGTTCAGGCTAGTAAACCTGTTTGAAAGACCTTTTTTCAGTGAAATGCAGCTTAGTGCAAAAACAGGCTGCTCTCGCTCTGAAACGCTCATTTTTCACATAAGCCACTTTTCAGCCTTAGGCGACTGTACAGTGCTAAAACAGCCTCCAATCGCTCTGAAACGCTCATTTTTGACATAAGCCACATTTCACCTTTAATGAATGAAATTCCAGGTAAAAACTCCTTTGCCATGAAGAAGATCCAAATTCAACCAGTTCAGGCTAGTAAACCTGTTTGAAAGACCTTTTTTCAGTGAAATGCAGCTTAGTGCAAAAACAGGCTGCTCTCGCTCTGAAACGCTCATTTTTCACATAAGCCACTTTTCAGCGCTAAAACAGCCTCCAATCGCTCTGAAACGCTCATTTTTGACATAAGCCACTTTTCACCTTTAATGAATGAAATTCCAGGTAAAAACTCCTTTGCCATGAATAAGATCCAAATTCAACCAGTTCAGGCTAGTAAACCTGTTTGAAAGACCTTTTTTCAGTGAAATGCAGCTTAGTGCAAAAACAGGCTGCTCTCGCTCTGAAACGCTCATTTTTCACATAAGCCACTTTTCAGCCTTAGGCGACTGTACAGTGCTAAAACAGCCTCCAATCGCTCTGAAACGCTCATTTTTGACATAATCCACTTTTCACCTTTAATGAATGAAATTCCAGGTAAAAACTCCTTTGCCATGAAGAAGATCCAAATTCAACCAGTTCAGGCTAGTAAACCTGTTTGAAAGACCTTTTTTCAGTGAAATGCAGCTTAGTGCAAAAACAGGCTGCTCTCGCTCTGAAACGCTCATTTTTCACATAAGCCACTTTTCAGCCTTAGGCGACTGTACAGTGCTAAAACAGCCTCCAATCGCTCTGAAACGCTCATTTTTGACATAAGCCACTTTTCACCTTTAATGAATGAAATTCCAGGTAAAAACTCCTTTGCCATGAAGAAGATCCAAATTCAACCAGTTCAGGCTAGTAAACCTGTTTGAAAGACCTTTTTTCAGTGAAATGCAGCTTAATGCAAAAACAGGCTGCTCTTGCTCTGAAACGCTCATTTTTGACATAAGCCACTTTTCAGCCTTAGGCGACTGTACAGTGCTAAAACAGCCTCCAATCGCTCTGAAACGCTCATTTTTGACATAATCCACTTTTCACCTTTAATGAATGAAATTCCAGGTAAAAACTCCTTTGCCATGAAGAAGATCCAAATTCAACCAGTTCAGGCTAGTAAACCTGTTTGAAAGACCTTTTTTCAGTGAAATGCAGCTTAGTGCAAAAACAGGCTGCTCTCGCTCTGAAACGCTCATTTTTCACATAAGCCACTTTTCAGCGCTAAAACAGCCTCCAATCGCTCTGAAACGCTCATTTTTGACATAACCCACTTTTCAGCCTTAATGAATTAAATTCCAGGTAAAAACTCATTTGCCATGAAGAAGATCCAAATTCAACCAGTTCAGGCTAGTAAACCTGTTTGAAAGACCTTTTT
The DNA here is from genome assembly GCF_965226575.1 of Pagrus pagrus. Lineage (NCBI taxonomy): Eukaryota > Metazoa > Chordata > Actinopteri > Spariformes > Sparidae > Pagrus > Pagrus pagrus. The sequence continues at coordinate 51,787 of NW_028175276.1, read as the reverse complement.
TCAGTGAAATGCAGCTTAGTGCAAAAACAGGCTGCTCTCGCTCTGAAACGCTCATTTTTCACATAAGCCACTTTTCAGCCTTAGGCGACTGTACAGTGCTAAAACAGCCTCCAATCGCTCTGAAACGCTCATTTTTGACATAAGCCACTTTTCAGCCTTAATGAATTAAATTCCAGGTAAAAACTCATTTGCCATGAAGAAGATCCAAATTCAACCAGTTCAGGCTAGTAAACCTGTTTGAAAGACCTTTTTTCAGTGAAATGCAGCTTAGTGCAAAAACAGGCTGCTCTCGCTCTGAAACGCTCATTTTTCACATAAGCCACTTTTCAGCCTTAGGCGACTGTACAGTGCTAAAACAGCCTCCAATCGCTCTGAAACGCTCATTTTTCACATAAGCCACTTTTCAGCGCTAAAACAGCCTCCAATCGCTCTGAAACGCTCATTTTTGACATAAGCCACATTTCACCTTTAATGAATGAAATTCCAGGTAAAAACTCCTTTGCCATGAAGAAGATCCAAATTCAACCAGTTCAGGCTAGTAAACCTGTTTGAAAGACCTTTTTTCAGTGAAATGCAGCTTAGTGCAAAAACAGGCTGCTCTCGCTCTGAAACGCTCATTTTTCACAAAAGCCACTTTTCAGCGCTAAAACAGCCTCCAATCGCTCTGAAACGCTCATTTTTGACATAAGCCACTTTTCACCTTTAATGAATGAAATTCCAGGTAAAAACTCCTTTGCCATGAAGAAGATCCAAATTCAACCAGTTCAGGCTAGTAAACCTGTTTGAAAGACTTTTTTTCAGTGAAATGCAGCTTAGTGCAAAAACAGGCTGCTCTCGCTCTGAAACGCACATTTTTCACATAAGCCACTTTTCAGCCTTAGGCGACTGTACAGTGCTAAAACAGCCTCCTATCGCTCTGAAACGCTCATTTTTGACATAACCCACTTTTCAGCCTTAATGAATGAAATTCCAGGTAATAACTCCTTTGCCATGAATAAGATCCAAATTCAACCAGTTCAGGCTAGTAAACCTGTTTGAAAGACCTTTTTTCAGTGAAATGCAGCTTAGTGCAAAAACAGGCTGCTCTCGCTCTGAAACGCTCATTTTTCACATAAGCCACTTTTCAGCCTTAGGCGACTGTACAGTGCTAAAACAGCCTCCAATCGCTCTGAAACGCTCATTTTTGACATAAGCCACTTTTCACCTTTAATGAATGAAATTCCAGGTAAAAACTCCTTTGCCATGAAGAAGATCCAAATTCAACCAGTTCAGGCTAGTAAACCTGTTTGAAAGACCTTTTTTCAGTGAAATGCAGCTTAGTGCAAAAACAGGCTGCTCTCGCTCTGAAACGCTCATTTTTCACATAAGCCACTTTTCAGCCTTAGGCGACTGTACAGTGCTAAAACAGCCTCCAATCGCTCTGAAACGCTCATTTTTGACATAAGCCACTTTTCACCTTTAATGAATGAAATTCCAGGTAAAAACTCCTTTGCCATGAAGAAGATCCAAATTCAACCAGTTCAGGCTAGTAAACCTGTTTGAAAGACCTTTTTTCAGTGAAATGCAGCTTAGTGCAAAAACAGGCTGCTCTCGCTCTGAAACGCTCATTTTTCACATAAGCCACTTTTCAGCCTTAGGCGACTGTACAGTGCTAAAACAGCCTCCAATCGCTCTGAAACGCTCATTTTTGACATAAGCCACTTTTCACCTTTAATGAATGAAATTCCAGGTAAAAACTCCTTTGCCATGAAGAAGATCCAAATTCAACCAGTTCAGGCTAGTAAACCTGTTTGAAAGACCTTTTTTCAGTGAAATGCAGCTTAGTGCAAAAACAGGCTGCTCTCGCTCTGAAACGCTCATTTTTCACATAAGCCACTTTTCAGCGCTAAAACAGCCTCCAATCGCTCTGAAACGCTCATTTTTGACATAATCCACTTTTCACCTTTAATGAATGAAATTCCAGGTAAAAACTCCTTTGCCATGAAGAAGATCCAAATTCAACCAGTTCAGGCTAGTAAACCTGTTTGAAAGACCTTTTTTCAGTGAAATGCAGCTTAGTGCAAAAACAGGCTGCTCTCGCTCTGAAACGCTCATTTTTCACATAAGCCACTTTTCAGCGCTAAAACAGCCTCCAATCGCTCTGAAACGCTCATTTTTGACATAAGCCACTTTTCACCTTTAATGAATGAAATTCCAGGTAAAAACTCCTTTGCCATGAATAAGATCCAAATTCAACCAGTTCAGGCTAGTAAACCTGTTTGAAAGACCTTTTTTCAGTGAAATGCAGCTTAGTGCAAAAACAGGCTGCTCTCGCTCTGAAACGCTCATTTTTCACATAAGCCACTTTTCAGCCTTAGGCGACTGTACAGTGCTAAAACAGCCTCCAATCGCTCTGAAACGCTCATTTTTGACATAAGCCACTTTTCAGCCTTAATGAATTAAATTCCAGGTAAAAACTCATTTGCCATGAAGAAGATCCAAATTCAACCAGTTCAGGCTAGTAAACCTGTTTGAAAGACCTTTTTTCAGTGAAATGCAGCTTAGTGCAAAAACAGGCTGCTCTCGCTCTGAAACGCTCATTTTTCACATAAGCCACTTTTCAGCCTTAGGCGACTGTACAGTGCTAAAACAGCCTCCAATCGCTCTGAAACGCTCATTTTTCACATAAGCCACTTTTCAGCGCTAAAACAGCCTCCAATCGCTCTGAAACGCTCATTTTTGACATAAGCCACTTTTCAGCCTTAATGAATTAAATTCCAGGTAAAAACTCATTTGCCATGAAGAAGATCCAAATTCAACCAGTTCAGGCTAGTAAACCTGTTTGAAAGACCTTTTTTCAGTGAAATGCAGCTTAGTGCAAAAACAGGCTGCTCTCGCTCTGAAACGCTCATTTTTCACATAAGCCACTTTTCAGCCTTAATGAATTAAATTCCAGGTAAAAACTCATTTGCCATGAAGAAGATCCAAATTCAACCAGTTCAGGCTAGTAAACCTGTTTGAAAGACCTTTTTTCAGTGAAATGCAGCTTAGTGCAAAAACAGGCTGCTCTCGCTCTGAAACGCTCATTTTTCACATAAGCCACTTTTCAGCGCTAAAACAGCCTCCAATCGCTCTGAAACGCTCATTTTTGACATAAGCCACTTTTCACCTTTAATGAATGAAATTCCAGGTAAAAACTCCTTTGCCATGAATAAGATCCAAATTCAACCAGTTCAGGCTAGTAAACCTGTTTGAAAGACCTTTTTTCAGTGAAATGCAGCTTAGTGCAAAAACAGGCTGCTCTCGCTCTGAAACGCTCATTTTTCACATAAGCCACTTTTCAGCCTTAGGCGACTGTACAGTGCTAAAACAGCCTCCTATCGCTCTGAAACGCTAATTTTTGACATAACCCACTTTTCAGCCTTAATGAATTAAATTCCAGGTAAAAACTCATTTGCCATGAAGAAGATCCAAATTCAACCAGTTCAGGCTAGTAAACCTGTTTGAAAGACCTTTTTTCAGTGAAATGCAGCTTAGTGCAAAAACAGGCTGCTCTCGCTCTGAAACGCTCATTTTTCACATAAGCCACTTTTCAGCCTTAGGCGACTGTACAGTGCTAAAACAGCCTCCAATCGCTCTGAAACGCTCATTTTTGACATAAGCCACTTTTCACCTTTAATGAATGAAATTCCAGGTAAAAACTCCTTTGCCATGAATAAGATCCAAATTCAACCAGTTCAGGCTAGTAAACCTGTTTGAAAGACCTTTTTTCAGTGAAATGCAGCTTAGTGCAAAAACAGGCTGCTCTCGCTCTGAAACGCTCATTTTTCACATAAGCCACTTTTCAGCCTTAGGCGACTGAACAGTGCTAAAACAGCCTCCAATCGCTCTGAAACGCTCATTTTTGACATAAGCCACTTTTCACCTTTAATGAATGAAATTCCAGGTAAAAACTCCTTTGCCATGAAGAAGATCCAAATTCAACCAGTTCAGGCTAGTAAACCTGTTTGAAAGACCTTTTTTCAGTGAAATGCAGCTTAGTGCAAAAACAGGCTGCTCTCGCTCTGAAACGCTCATTTTTCACATAAGCCACTTTTCAGCGCTAAAACAGCCTCCAATCGCTCTGAAACGCTCATTTTTGACATAATCCACTTTTCACCTTTAATGAATGAAATTCCAGGTAAAAACTCCTTTGCCATGAAGAAGATCCAAATTCAACCAGTTCAGGCTAGTAAACCTGTTTGAAAGACCTTTTTTCAGTGAAATGCAGCTTAGTGCAAAAACAGGCTGCTCTCGCTCTGAAACGCTCATTTTTCACATAAGCCACTTTTCAGCGCTAAAACAGCCTCCAATCGCTCTGAAACGCTCATTTTTGACATAATCCACTTTTCACCTTTAATGAATGAAATTCCAGGTAAAAACTCCTTTGCCATGAAGAAGATCCAAATTCAACCAGTTCAGGCTAGTAAACCTGTTTGAAAGACCTTTTTTCAGTGAAATGCAGCTTAGTGCAAAAACAGGCTGCTCTCGCTCTGAAACGCTCATTTTTCACATAAGCCACTTTTCAGCGCTAAAACAGCCTCCAATCGCTCTGAAACGCTCATTTTTGACATAATCCACTTTTCACCTTTAATGAATGAAATTCCAGGTAAAAACTCCTTTGCCATGAAGAAGATCCAAATTCAACCAGTTCAGGCTAGTAAACCTGTTTGAAAGACCTTTTTTCAGTGAAATGCAGCTTAGTGCAAAAACAGGCTGCTCTCGCTCTGAAACGCTCATTTTTCACATAAGCCACTTTTCAGCCTTAGGCGACTGTACAGTGCTAAAACAGCCTCCAATCGCTCTGAAACGCTCATTTTTGACATAAGCCACTTTTCACCTTTAATGAATGAAATTCCAGGTAAAAACTCCTTTGCCATGAAGAAGATCCAAATTCAACCAGTTCAGGCTAGTAAACCTGTTTGAAAGACCTTTTTTCAGTGAAATGCAGCTTAGTGCAAAAACAGGCTGCTCTCGCTCTGAAACGCTCATTTTTCACATAAGCCACTTTTCAGCCTTAGGCGACTGTACAGTGCTAAAACAGCCTCCAATCGCTCTGAAACGCTCATTTTTGACATAAGCCACTTTTCACCTTTAATGAATGAAATTCCAGGTAAAAACTCCTTTGCCATGAAGAAGATCCAAATTCAACCAGTTCAGGCTAGTAAACCTGTTTGAAAGACCTTTTTTCAGTGAAATGCAGCTTAGTGCAAAAACAGGCTGCTCTCGCTCTGAAACGCTCATTTTTCACATAAGCCACTTTTCAGCGCTAAAACAGCCTCCAATCGCTCTGAAACGCTCATTTTTGACATAAGCCACTTTTCACCTTTAATGAATGAAATTCCAGGTAAAAACTCCTTTGCCATGAATAAGATCCAAATTCAACCAGTTCAGGCTAGTAAACCTGTTTGAAAGACCTTTTTTCAGTGAAATGCAGCTTAGTGCAAAAACAGGCTGCTCTCGCTCTGAAACGCTCATTTTTCACATAAGCCACTTTTCAGCCTTAGGCGACTGTACAGTGCTAAAACAGCCTCCCATCGCTCTGAAACGCTCATTTTTGACATAATCCACTTTTCACCTTTAATGAATGAAATTCCAGGTAAAAACTCCTTTGCCATGAAGAAGATCCAAATTCAACCAGTTCAGGCTAGTAAACCTGTTTGAAAGACCTTTTTTCAGTGAAATGCAGCTTAGTGCAAAAACAGGCTGCTCTCGCTCTGAAACGCTCATTTTTCACATAAGCCACTTTTCAGCGCTAAAACAGCCTCCAATCGCTCTGAAACGCTCATTTTTGACATAATCCACTTTTCACCTTTAATGAATGAAATTCCAGGTAAAAACTCCTTTGCCATGAAGAAGATCCAAATTCAACCAGTTCAGGCTAGTAAACCTGTTTGAAAGACCTTTTTTCAGTGAAATGCAGCTTAGTGCAAAAACAGGCTGCTCTCGCTCTGAAACGCTCATTTTTCACATAAGCCACTTTTCAGCGCTAAAACAGCCTCCAATCGCTCTGAAACGCTCATTTTTGACATAATCCACTTTTCACCTTTAATGAATGAAATTCCAGGTAAAAACTCCTTTGCCATGAAGAAGATCCAAATTCAACCAGTTCAGGCTAGTAAACCTGTTTGAAAGACCTTTTTTCAGTGAAATGCAGCTTAGTGCAAAAACAGGCTGCTCTCGCTCTGAAACGCTCATTTTTCACATAAGCCACTTTTCAGCCTTAGGCGACTGTACAGTGCTAAAACAGCCTCCAATCGCTCTGAAACGCTCATTTTTGACATAAGCCACTTTTCACCTTTAATGAATGAAATTCCAGGTAAAAACTCCTTTGCCATGAAGAAGATCCAAATTCAACCAGTTCAGGCTAGTAAACCTGTTTGAAAGACCTTTTTTCAGTGAAATGCAGCTTAGTGCAAAAACAGGCTGCTCTCGCTCTGAAACGCTCATTTTTCACATAAGCCACTTTTCAGCGCTAAAACAGCCTCCAATCGCTCTGAAACGCTCATTTTTGACATAAGCCACTTTTCACCTTTAATGAATGAAATTCCAGGTAAAAACTCCTTTGCCATGAATAAGATCCAAATTCAACCAGTTCAGGCTAGTAAACCTGTTTGAAAGACCTTTTTTCAGTGAAATGCAGCTTAGTGCAAAAACAGGCTGCTCTCGCTCTGAAACGCTCATTTTTCACATAAGCCACTTTTCAGCCTTAGGCGACTGTACAGTGCTAAAACAGCCTCCCATCGCTCTGAAACGCTCATTTTTGACATAATCCACTTTTCACCTTTAATGAATGAAATTCCAGGTAAAAACTCCTTTGCCATGAAGAAGATCCAAATTCAACCAGTTCAGGCTAGTAAACCTGTTTGAAAGACCTTTTTTCAGTGAAATGCAGCTTAGTGCAAAAACAGGCTGCTCTCGCTCTGAAACGCTCATTTTTCACATAAGCCACTTTTCAGCGCTAAAACAGCCTCCAATCGCTCTGAAACGCTCATTTTTGACATAACCCACTTTTCAGCCTTAATGAATTAAATTCCAGGTAAAAACTCATTTGCCATGAAGAAGATCCAAATTCAACCAGTTCAGGCTAGTAAACCTGTTTGAAAGACCTTTTTTCAGTGAAATGCAGCTTAGTGCAAAAACAGGCTGCTCTCGCTCTGAAACGCTCATTTTTCACATAAGCCACTTTTCAGCCTTAGGCGACTGTACAGTGCTAAAACAGCCTCCAATCGCTCTGAAACGCTCATTTTTCACATAAGCCACTTTTCAGCGCTAAAACAGCCTCCAATCGCTCTGAAACGCTCATTTTTGACATAATCCACTTTTCACCTTTAATGAATGAAATTCCAGGTAAAAACTCCTTTGCCATGAAGAAGATCCAAATTCAACCAGTTCAGGCTAGTAAACCTGTTTGAAAGACCTTTTTTCAGTGAAATGCAGCTTAGTGCAAAAACAGGCTGCTCTCGCTCTGAAACGCTCATTTTTCACATAAGCCACTTTTCAGCGCTAAAACAGCCTCCAATCGCTCTGAAACGCTCATTTTTGACATAACCCACTTTTCAGCCTTAATGAATTAAATTCCAGGTAAAAACTCATTTGCCATGAAGAAGATCCAAATTCAACCAGTTCAGGCTAGTAAACCTGTTTGAAAGACCTTTTTTCAGTGAAATGCAGCTTAGTGCAAAAACAGGCTGCTCTCGCTCTGAAACGCTCATTTTTCACATAAGCCACTTTTCAGCCTTAGGCGACTGTACAGTGCTAAAACAGCCTCCAATCGCTCTGAAACGCTCATTTTTCACATAAGCCACTTTTCAGCGCTAAAACAGCCTCCAATCGCTCTGAAACGCTCATTTTTGACATAAGCCACTTTTCAGCCTTAATGAATTAAATTCCAGGTAAAAACTCATTTGCCATGAAGAAGATCCAAATTCAACCAGTTCAGGCTAGTAAACCTGTTTGAAAGACCTTTTTTCAGTGAAATGCAGCTTAGTGCAAAAACAGGCTGCTCTCGCTCTGAAACGCTCATTTTTCACATAAGCCACTTTTCAGCCTTAGGCGACTGTACAGTGCTAAAACAGCCTCCAATCGCTCTGAAACGCTCATTTTTGACATAAGCCACTTTTCACCTTTAATGAATGAAATTCCAGGTAAAAACTCCTTTGCCATGAAGAAGATCCAAATTCAACCAGTTCAGGCTAGTAAACCTGTTTGAAAGACCTTTTTTCAGTGAAATGCAGCTTAGTGCAAAAACAGGCTGCTCTCGCTCTGAAACGCTCATTTTTCACATAAGCCACTTTTCAGCGCTAAAACAGCCTCCAATCGCTCTGAAACGCTCATTTTTGACATAATCCACTTTTCACCTTTAATGAATGAAATTCCAGGTAAAAACTCCTTTGCCATGAAGAAGATCCAAATTCAACCAGTTCAGGCTAGTAAACCTGTTTGAAAGACCTTTTTTCAGTGAAATGCAGCTTAGTGCAAAAACAGGCTGCTCTCGCTCTGAAACGCTCATTTTTCACATAAGCCACTTTTCAGCGCTAAAACAGCCTCCAATCGCTCTGAAACGCTCATTTTTGACATAAGCCACTTTTCACCTTTAATGAATGAAATTCCAGGTAAAAACTCCTTTGCCATGAATAAGATCCAAATTCAACCAGTTCAGGCTAGTAAACCTGTTTGAAAGACCTTTTTTCAGTGAAATGCAGCTTAGTGCAAAAACAGGCTGCTCTCGCTCTGAAACGCTCATTTTTCACATAAGCCACTTTTCAGCCTTAGGCGACTGTACAGTGCTAAAACAGCCTCCCATCGCTCTGAAACGCTCATTTTTGACATAATCCACTTTTCACCTTTAATGAATGAAATTCCAGGTAAAAACTCCTTTGCCATGAAGAAGATCCAAATTCAACCAGTTCAGGCTAGTAAACCTGTTTGAAAGACCTTTTTTCAGTGAAATGCAGCTTAGTGCAAAAACAGGCTGCTCTCGCTCTGAAACGCTCATTTTTCACATAAGCCACTTTTCAGCGCTAAAACAGCCTCCAATCGCTCTGAAACGCTCATTTTTGACATAACCCACTTTTCAGCCTTAATGAATTAAATTCCAGGTAAAAACTCATTTGCCATGAAGAAGATCCAAATTCAACCAGTTCAGGCTAGTAAACCTGTTTGAAAGACCTTTTTTCAGTGAAATGCAGCTTAGTGCAAAAACAGGCTGCTCTCGCTCTGAAACGCTCATTTTTCACATAAGCCACTTTTCAGCCTTAGGCGACTGTACAGTGCTAAAACAGCCTCCAATCGCTCTGAAACGCTCATTTTTCACATAAGCCACTTTTCAGCGCTAAAACAGCCTCCAATCGCTCTGAAACGCTCATTTTTGACATAAGCCACTTTTCAGCCTTAATGAATTAAATTCCAGGTAAAAACTCATTTGCCATGAAGAAGATCCAAATTCAACCAGTTCAGGCTAGTAAACCTGTTTGAAAGACCTTTTTTCAGTGAAATGCAGCTTAGTGCAAAAACAGGCTGCTCTCGCTCTGAAACGCTCATTTTTCACATAAGCCACTTTTCAGCCTTAGGCGACTGTACAGTGCTAAAACAGCCTCCAATCGCTCTGAAACGCTCATTTTTGACATAATCCACTTTTCACCTTTAATGAATGAAATTCCAGGTAAAAACTCCTTTGCCATGAAGAAGATCCAAATTCAACCAGTTCAGGCTAGTAAACCTGTTTGAAAGACCTTTTTTCAGTGAAATGCAGCTTAGTGCAAAAACAGGCTGCTCTCGCTCTGAAACGCTCATTTTTCACATAAGCCACTTTTCAGCGCTAAAACAGCCTCCAATCGCTCTGAAACGCTCATTTTTGACATAACCCACTTTTCAGCCTTAATGAATTAAATTCCAGGTAAAAACTCATTTGCCATGAAGAAGATCCAAATTCAACCAGTTCAGGCTAGTAAACCTGTTTGAAAGACCTTTTTTCAGTGAAATGCAGCTTAGTGCAAAAACAGGCTGCTCTCGCTCTGAAACGCTCATTTTTCACATAAGCCACTTTTCAGCCTTAGGCGACTGTACAGTGCTAAAACAGCCTCCAATCGCTCTGAAACGCTCATTTTTCACATAAGCCACTTTTCAGCGCTAAAACAGCCTCCAATCGCTCTGAAACGCTCATTTTTGACATAAGCCACTTTTCAGCCTTAATGAATTAAATTCCAGGTAAAAACTCATTTGCCATGAAGAAGATCCAAATTCAACCAGTTCAGGCTAGTAAACCTGTTTGAAAGACCTTTTTTCAGTGAAATGCAGCTTAGTGCAAAAACAGGCTGCTCTCGCTCTGAAACGCTCATTTTTCACATAAGCCACTTTTCAGCCTTAGGCGACTGTACAGTGCTAAAACAGCCTCCAATCGCTCTGAAACGCTCATTTTTGACATAAGCCACTTTTCACCTTTAATGAATGAAATTCCAGGTAAAAACTCCTTTGCCATGAAGAAGATCCAAATTCAACCAGTTCAGGCTAGTAAACCTGTTTGAAAGACCTTTTTTCAGTGAAATGCAGCTTAGTGCAAAAACAGGCTGCTCTCGCTCTGAAACGCTCATTTTTCACATAAGCCACTTTTCAGCGCTAAAACAGCCTCCAATCGCTCTGAAACGCTCATTTTTGACATAATCCACTTTTCACCTTTAATGAATGAAATTCCAGGTAAAAACTCCTTTGCCATGAAGAAGATCCAAATTCAACCAGTTCAGGCTAGTAAACCTGTTTGAAAGACCTTTTTTCAGTGAAATGCAGCTTAGTGCAAAAACAGGCTGCTCTCGCTCTGAAACGCTCATTTTTCACATAAGCCACTTTTCAGCGCTAAAACAGCCTCCAATCGCTCTGAAACGCTCATTTTTGACATAAGCCACTTTTCACCTTTAATGAATGAAATTCCAGGTAAAAACTCCTTTGCCATGAATAAGATCCAAATTCAACCAGTTCAGGCTAGTAAACCTGTTTGAAAGACCTTTTTTCAGTGAAATGCAGCTTAGTGCAAAAACAGGCTGCTCTCGCTCTGAAACGCTCATTTTTCACATAAGCCACTTTTCAGCCTTAGGCGACTGTACAGTGCTAAAACAGCCTCCAATCGCTCTGAAACGCTCATTTTTGACATAATCCACTTTTCACCTTTAATGAATGAAATTCCAGGTAAAAACTCCTTTGCCATGAAGAAGATCCAAATTCAACCAGTTCAGGCTAGTAAACCTGTTTGAAAGACCTTTTTTCAGTGAAATGCAGCTTAGTGCAAAAACAGGCTGCTCTCGCTCTGAAACGCTCATTTTTCACATAAGCCACTTTTCAGCGCTAAAACAGCCTCCAATCGCTCTGAAACGCTCATTTTTGACATAACCCACTTTTCAGCCTTAATGAATTAAATTCCAGGTAAAAACTCATTTGCCATGAAGAAGATCCAAATTCAACCAGTTCAGGCTAGTAAACCTGTTTGAAAGACCTTTTTTCAGTGAAATGCAGCTTAGTGCAAAAACAGGCTGCTCTCGCTCTGAAACGCTCATTTTTCACATAAGCCACTTTTCAGCCTTAGGCGACTGTACAGTGCTAAAACAGCCTCCAATCGCTCTGAAACGCTCATTTTTCACATAAGCCACTTTTCAGCGCTAAAACAGCCTCCAATCGCTCTGAAACGCTCATTTTTGACATAAGCCACTTTTCAGCCTTAATGAATTAAATTCCAGGTAAAAACTCATTTGCCATGAAGAAGATCCAAATTCAACCAGTTCAGGCTAGTAAACCTGTTTGAAAGACCTTTTTTCAGTGAAATGCAGCTTAGTGCAAAAACAGGCTGCTCTCGCTCTGAAACGCTCATTTTTCACATAAGCCACTTTTCAGCCTTAGGCGACTGTACAGTGCTAAAACAGCCTCCAATCGCTCTGAAACGCTCATTTTTGACATAAGCCACTTTTCACCTTTAATGAATGAAATTCCAGGTAAAAACTCCTTTGCCATGAAGAAGATCCAAATTCAACCAGTTCAGGCTAGTAAACCTGTTTGAAAGACCTTTTTTCAGTGAAATGCAGCTTAGTGCAAAAACAGGCTGCTCTTGCTCTGAAACGCTCATTTTTCACATAAGCCACTTTTCAGCCTTAGGCGACTGTACAGTGCTAAAACAGCCTCCAATCGCTCTGAAACGCTCATTTTTGACATAATCCACTTTTCACCTTTAATGAATGAAATTCCAGGTAAAGACTCCTTTGCCATGAAGAAGATCCAAATTCAACCAGTTCAGGCTAGTAAACCTGTTTGAAAGACCTTTTTTCAGTGAAATGCAGCTTAGTGCAAAAACAGGCTGCTCTCGCTCTGAAACGCTCATTTTTCACATAAGCCACTTTTCAGCCTTAGGCGACTGTACAGTGCTAAAACAGCCTCCAATCGCTCTGAAACGCTCATTTTTCACATAAGCCACTTTTCAGCGCTAAAACAGCCTCCAATCGCTCTGAAACGCTCATTTTTGACATAAGCCACTTTTCAGCCTTAATGAATTAAATTCCAGGTAAAAACTCATTTGCCATGAAGAAGATCCAAATTCAACCAGTTCAGGCTAGTAAACCTGTTTGAAAGACCTTTTTTCAGTGAAATGCAGCTTAGTGCAAAAACAGGCTGCTCTCGCTCTGAAACGCTCATTTTTCACATAAGCCACTTTTCAGCCTTAGGCGACTGTACAGTGCTAAAACAGCCTCCAATCGCTCTGAAACGCTCATTTTTGACATAAGCCACTTTTCACCTTTAATGAATGAAATTCCAGGTAAAAACTCCTTTGCCATGAAGAAGATCCAAATTCAACCAGTTCAGGCTAGTAAACCTGTTTGAAAGACCTTTTTTCAGTGAAATGCAGCTTAGTGCAAAAACAGGCTGCTCTTGCTCTGAAACGCTCATTTTTCACATAAGCCACTTTTCAGCCTTAGGCGACTGTACAGTGCTAAAACAGCCTCCAATCGCTCTGAAACGCTCATTTTTGACATAATCCACTTTTCACCTTTAATGAATGAAATTCCAGGTGAAGACTCCTTTGCCATGAAGAAGATCCAAATTCAACCAGTTCAGGCTAGTAAACCTGTTTGAAAGACCTTTTTTCAGTGAAATGCAGCTTAGTGCAAAAACAGGCTGCTCTCGCTCTGAAACGCTCATTTTTCACATAAGCCACTTTTCAGCCTTAGGCGACTGTACAGTGCTAAAACAGCCTCCAATCGCTCTGAAACGCTCATTTTTCACATAAGCCACTTTTCAGCCTTAATGAATTAAATTCCAGGTAAAAACTCATTTGCCATGAAGAAGATCCAAATTCAACCAGTTCAGGCTAGTAAACCTGTTTGAAAGACCTTTTTTCAGTGAAATGCAGCTTAGTGCAAAAACAGGCTGCTCTCGCTCTGAAACGCTCATTTTTCACATAAGCCACTTTTCAGCCTTAGGCGACTGTACAGTGCTAAAACAGCCTCCAATCGCTCTGAAACGCTCATTTTTCACATAAGCCACTTTTCACCTTTAATGAATGAAATTCCAGGTAAAAACTCCTTTGCCATGAAGAAGATCCAAATTCAACCAGTTCAGGCTAGTAAACCTGTTTGAAAGACCTTTTTTCAGTGAAATGCAGCTTAGTGCAAAAACAGGCTGCTCTTGCTCTGAAACGCTCATTTTTCACATAAGCCACTTTTCAGCCTTAGGCGACTGTACAGTGCTAAAACAGCCTCCAATCGCTCTGAAACGCTCATTTTTGACATAATCCACTTTTCACCTTTAATGAATGAAATTCCAGGTGAAGACTCCTTTGCCATGAAGAAGATCCAAATTCAACCAGTTCAGGCTAGTAAACCTGTTTGAAAGACCTTTTTTCAGTGAAATGCAGCTTAGTGCAAAAACAGGCTGCTCTCGCTCTGAAACGCTCATTTTTCACATAAGCCACTTTTCAGCCTTAGGCGACTGTACAGTGCTAAAACAGCCTCCAATCGCTCTGAAACGCTCATTTTTCACATAAGCCACTTTTCAGCCTTAATGAATTAAATTCCAGGTAAAAACTCATTTGCCATGAAGAAGATCCAAATTCAACCAGTTCAGGCTAGTAAACCTGTTTGAAAGACCTTTTTTCAGTGAAATGCAGCTTAGTGCAAAAACAGGCTGCTCTCGCTCTGAAACGCTCATTTTTCACATAAGCCACTTTTCAGCGCTAAAACAGCCTCCAATCGCTCTGAAACGCTCATTTTTGACATAAGCCACTTTTCACCTTTAATGAATGAAATTCCAGGTAAAAACTCCTTTGCCATGAATAAGATCCAAATTCAACCAGTTCAGGCTAGTAAACCTGTTTGAAAGACCTTTTTTCAGTGAAATGCAGCTTAGTGCAAAAACAGGCTGCTCTCGCTCTGAAACGCTCATTTTTCACATAAGCCACTTTTCAGCCTTAGGCGACTGTACAGTGCTAAAACAGCCTCCAATCGCTCTGAAACGCTCATTTTTGACATAATCCACTTTTCACCTTTAATGAATGAAATTCCAGGTAAAAACTCCTTTGCCATGAAGAAGATCCAAATTCAACCAGTTCAGGCTAGTAAACCTGTTTGAAAGACCTTTTTTCAGTGAAATGCAGCTTAGTGCAAAAACAGGCTGCTCTCGCTCTGAAACGCTCATTTTTCACATAAGCCACTTTTCAGCGCTAAAACAGCCTCCAATCGCTCTGAAACGCTCATTTTTGACATAAGCCACTTTTCACCTTTAATGAATGAAATTCCAGGTAAAAACTCCTTTGCCATGAATAAGATCCAAATTCAACCAGTTCAGGCTAGTAAACCTGTTTGAAAGACCTTTTTTCAGTGAAATGCAGCTTAGTGCAAAAACAGGCTGCTCTCGCTCTGAAACGCTCATTTTTCACATAAGCCACTTTTCAGCGCTAAAACAGCCTCCAATCGCTCTGAAACGCTCATTTTTGACATAAGCCACTTTTCACCTTTAATGAATGAAATTCCAGGTAAAAACTCCTTTGCCATGAATAAGATCCAAATTCAACCAGTTCAGGCTAGTAAACCTGTTTGAAAGACCTTTTTTCAGTGAAATGCAGCTTAGTGCAAAAACAGGCTGCTCTCGCTCTGAAACGCTCATTTTTCACATAAGCCACTTTTCAGCCTTAGGCGACTGTACAGTGCTAAAACAGCCTCCAATCGCTCTGAAACGCTCATTTTTGACATAATCCACTTTTCACCTTTAATGAATGAAATTCCAGGTAAAAACTCCTTTGCCATGAAGAAGATCCAAATTCAACCAGTTCAGGCTAGTAAACCTGTTTGAAAGACCTTTTTTCAGTGAAATGCAGCTTAGTGCAAAAACAGGCTGCTCTCGCTCTGAAACGCTCATTTTTCACATAAGCCACTTTTCAGCGCTAAAACAGCCTCCAATCGCTCTGAAACGCTCATTTTTGACATAAGCCACTTTTCACCTTTAATGAATGAAATTCCAGGTAAAAACTCCTTTGCCATGAATAAGATCCAAATTCAACCAGTTCAGGCTAGTAAACCTGTTTGAAAGACCTTTTTTCAGTGAAATGCAGCTTAGTGCAAAAACAGGCTGCTCTCGCTCTGAAACGCTCATTTTTCACATAAGCCACTTTTCAGCCTTAGGCGACTGTACAGTGCTAAAACAGCCTCCAATCGCTCTGAAACGCTCATTTTTGACATAATCCACTTTTCACCTTTAATGAATGAAATTCCAGGTAAAAACTCCTTTGCCATGAAGAAGATCCAAATTCAACCAGTTCAGGCTAGTAAACCTGTTTGAAAGACCTTTTTTCAGTGAAATGCAGCTTAGTGCAAAAACAGGCTGCTCTCGCTCTGAAACGCTCATTTTTCACATAAGCCACTTTTCAGCCTTAGGCGACTGTACAGTGCTAAAACAGCCTCCAATCGCTCTGAAACGCTCATTTTTCACATAAGCCACTTTTCAGCGCTAAAACAGCCTCCAATCGCTCTGAAACGCTCATTTTTCACATAAGCCACTTTTCAGCGCTAAAACAGCCTCCAATCGCTCTGAAACGCTCATTTTTGACATAAGCCACTTTTCACCTTTAATGAATGAAATTCCAGGTAAAAACTCCTTTGCCATGAAGAAGATCCAAATTCAACCAGTTCAGGCTAGTAAACCTGTTTGAAAGACCTTTTTTCAGTGAAATGCAGCTTAGTGCAAAAACAGGCTGCTCTTGCTCTGAAACGCTCATTTTTCACATAAGCCACTTTTCAGCCTTAGGCGACTGTACAGTGCTAAAACAGCCTCCAATCGCTCTGAAACGCTCATTTTTGACATAATCCACTTTTCACCTTTAATGAATGAAATTCCAGGTGAAGACTCCTTTGCCATGAAGAAGATCCAAATTCAACCAGTTCAGGCTAGTAAACCTGTTTGAAAGACCTTTTTTCAGTGAAATGCAGCTTAGTGCAAAAACAGGCTGCTCTCGCTCTGAAACGCTCATTTTTCACATAAGCCACTTTTCAGCCTTAGGCGACTGTACAGTGCTAAAACAGCCTCCAATCGCTCTGAAACGCTCATTTTTCACATAAGCCACTTTTCAGCCTTAATGAATTAAATTCCAGGTAAAAACTCATTTGCCATGAAGAAGATCCAAATTCAACCAGTTCAGGCTAGTAAACCTGTTTGAAAGACCTTTTTTCAGTGAAATGCAGCTTAGTGCAAAAACAGGCTGCTCTCGCTCTGAAACGCTCATTTTTCACATAAGCCACTTTTCAGCCTTAGGCGACTGTACAGTGCTAAAACAGCCTCCAATCGCTCTGAAACGCTCATTTTTGACATAAGCCACATTTCACCTTTAATGAATGAAATTCCAGGTAAAAACTCCTTTGCCATGAAGAAGATCCAAATTCAACCAGTTCAGGCTAGTAAACCTGTTTGAAAGACCTTTTTTCAGTGAAATGCAGCTTAGTGCAAAAACAGGCTGCTCTCGCTCTGAAACGCTCATTTTTCACATAAGCCACTTTTCAGCGCTAAAACAGCCTCCAATCGCTCTGAAACGCTCATTTTTGACATAAGCCACTTTTCACCTTTAATGAATGAAATTCCAGGTAAAAACTCCTTTGCCATGAATAAGATCCAAATTCAACCAGTTCAGGCTAGTAAACCTGTTTGAAAGACCTTTTTTCAGTGAAATGCAGCTTAGTGCAAAAACAGGCTGCTCTCGCTCTGAAACGCTCATTTTTCACATAAGCCACTTTTCAGCCTTAGGCGACTGTACAGTGCTAAAACAGCCTCCAATCGCTCTGAAACGCTCATTTTTGACATAATCCACTTTTCACCTTTAATGAATGAAATTCCAGGTAAAAACTCCTTTGCCATGAAGAAGATCCAAATTCAACCAGTTCAGGCTAGTAAACCTGTTTGAAAGACCTTTTTTCAGTGAAATGCAGCTTAGTGCAAAAACAGGCTGCTCTCGCTCTGAAACGCTCATTTTTCACATAAGCCACTTTTCAGCGCTAAAACAGCCTCCAATCGCTCTGAAACGCTCATTTTTGACATAATCCACTTTTCACCTTTAATGAATGAAATTCCAGGTAAAAACTCCTTTGCCATGAAGAAGATCCAAATTCAACCAGTTCAGGCTAGTAAACCTGTTTGAAAGACCTTTTTTCAGTGAAATGCAGCTTAGTGCAAAAACAGGCTGCTCTCGCTCTGAAACGCTCATTTTTCACATAAGCCACTTTTCAGCGCTAAAACAGCCTCCAATCGCTCTGAAACGCTCATTTTTGACATAAGCCACTTTTCACCTTTAATGAATGAAATTCCAGGTAAAAACTCCTTTGCCATGAATAAGATCCAAATTCAACCAGTTCAGGCTAGTAAACCTGTTTGAAAGACCTTTTTTCAGTGAAATGCAGCTTAGTGCAAAAACAGGCTGCTCTCGCTCTGAAACGCTCATTTTTCACATAAGCCACTTTTCAGCCTTAGGCGACTGTACAGTGCTAAAACAGCCTCCAATCGCTCTGAAACGCTCATTTTTGACATAATCCACTTTTCACCTTTAATGAATGAAATTCCAGGTAAAAACTCCTTTGCCATGAAGAAGATCCAAATTCAACCAGTTCAGGCTAGTAAACCTGTTTGAAAGACCTTTTTTCAGTGAAATGCAGCTTAGTGCAAAAACAGGCTGCTCTCGCTCTGAAACGCTCATTTTTCACATAAGCCACTTTTCAGCGCTAAAACAGCCTCCAATCGCTCTGAAACGCTCATTTTTGACATAACCCACTTTTCAGCCTTAATGAATTAAATTCCAGGTAAAAACTCATTTGCCATGAAGAAGATCCAAATTCAACCAGTTCAGGCTAGTAAACCTGTTTGAAAGACCTTTTTTCAGTGAAATGCAGCTTAGTGCAAAAACAGGCTGCTCTCGCTCTGAAACGCTCATTTTTCACATAAGCCACTTTTCAGCCTTAGGCGACTGTACAGTGCTAAAACAGCCTCCAATCGCTCTGAAACGCTCATTTTTCACATAAGCCACTTTTCAGCGCTAAAACAGCCTCCAATCGCTCTGAAACGCTCATTTTTGACATAATCCACTTTTCACCTTTAATGAATGAAATTCCAGGTGAAGACTCCTTTGCCATGAAGAAGATCCAAATTCAACCAGTTCAGGCTAGTAAACCTGTTTGAAAGACCTTTTTTCAGTGAAATGCAGCTTAGTGCAAAAACAGGCTGCTCTCGCTCTGAAACGCTCATTTTTCACATAAGCCACTTTTCAGCCTTAGGCGACTGTACAGTGCTAAAACAGCCTCCAATCGCTCTGAAACGCTCATTTTTCACATAAGCCACTTTTCAGCCTTAATGAATTAAATTCCAGGTAAAAACTCATTTGCCATGAAGAAGATCCAAATTCAACCAGTTCAGGCTAGTAAACCTGTTTGAAAGACCTTTTTTCAGTGAAATGCAGCTTAGTGCAAAAACAGGCTGCTCTCGCTCTGAAACGCTCATTTTTCACATAAGCCACTTTTCAGCCTTAGGCGACTGTACAGTGCTAAAACAGCCTCCAATCGCTCTGAAACGCTCATTTTTGACATAAGCCACATTTCACCTTTAATGAATGAAATTCCAGGTAAAAACTCCTTTGCCATGAAGAAGATCCAAATTCAACCAGTTCAGGCTAGTAAACCTGTTTGAAAGACCTTTTTTCAGTGAAATGCAGCTTAGTGCAAAAACAGGCTGCTCTCGCTCTGAAACGCTCATTTTTCACATAAGCCACTTTTCAGCGCTAAAACAGCCTCCAATCGCTCTGAAACGCTCATTTTTGACATAAGCCACTTTTCACCTTTAATGAATGAAATTCCAGGTAAAAACTCCTTTGCCATGAATAAGATCCAAATTCAACCAGTTCAGGCTAGTAAACCTGTTTGAAAGACCTTTTTTCAGTGAAATGCAGCTTAGTGCAAAAACAGGCTGCTCTCGCTCTGAAACGCTCATTTTTCACATAAGCCACTTTTCAGCCTTAGGCGACTGTACAGTGCTAAAACAGCCTCCAATCGCTCTGAAACGCTCATTTTTGACATAATCCACTTTTCACCTTTAATGAATGAAATTCCAGGTAAAAACTCCTTTGCCATGAAGAAGATCCAAATTCAACCAGTTCAGGCTAGTAAACCTGTTTGAAAGACCTTTTTTCAGTGAAATGCAGCTTAGTGCAAAAACAGGCTGCTCTCGCTCTGAAACGCTCATTTTTCACATAAGCCACTTTTCAGCGCTAAAACAGCCTCCAATCGCTCTGAAACGCTCATTTTTGACATAATCCACTTTTCACCTTTAATGAATGAAATTCCAGGTAAAAACTCCTTTGCCATGAAGAAGATCCAAATTCAACCAGTTCAGGCTAGTAAACCTGTTTGAAAGACCTTTTTTCAGTGAAATGCAGCTTAGTGCAAAAACAGGCTGCTCTCGCTCTGAAACGCTCATTTTTCACATAAGCCACTTTTCAGCGCTAAAACAGCCTCCAATCGCTCTGAAACGCTCATTTTTGACATAAGCCACTTTTCACCTTTAATGAATGAAATTCCAGGTAAAAACTCCTTTGCCATGAATAAGATCCAAATTCAACCAGTTCAGGCTAGTAAACCTGTTTGAAAGACCTTTTTTCAGTGAAATGCAGCTTAGTGCAAAAACAGGCTGCTCTCGCTCTGAAACGCTCATTTTTCACATAAGCCACTTTTCAGCCTTAGGCGACTGTACAGTGCTAAAACAGCCTCCAATCGCTCTGAAACGCTCATTTTTGACATAATCCACTTTTCACCTTTAATGAATGAAATTCCAGGTAAAAACTCCTTTGCCATGAAGAAGATCCAAATTCAACCAGTTCAGGCTAGTAAACCTGTTTGAAAGACCTTTTTTCAGTGAAATGCAGCTTAGTGCAAAAACAGGCTGCTCTCGCTCTGAAACGCTCATTTTTCACATAAGCCACTTTTCAGCCTTAGGCGACTGTACAGTGCTAAAACAGCCTCCAATCGCTCTGAAACGCTCATTTTTCACATAAGCCACTTTTCAGCGCTAAAACAGCCTCCAATCGCTCTGAAACGCTCATTTTTCACATAAGCCACTTTTCAGCGCTAAAACAGCCTCCAATCGCTCTGAAACGCTCATTTTTGACATAAGCCACTTTTCACCTTTAATGAATGAAATTCCAGGTAAAAACTCCTTTGCCATGAAGAAGATCCAAATTCAACCAGTTCAGGCTAGTAAACCTGTTTGAAAGACCTTTTTTCAGTGAAATGCAGCTTAGTGCAAAAACAGGCTGCTCTTGCTCTGAAACGCTCATTTTTCACATAA
The DNA here is from genome assembly GCF_965226575.1 of Pagrus pagrus. Taxonomy (NCBI): domain Eukaryota; kingdom Metazoa; phylum Chordata; class Actinopteri; order Spariformes; family Sparidae; genus Pagrus; species Pagrus pagrus. Next base: position 30,925 of record NW_028175276.1, on the reverse strand, counting down.
GCCACTTTTCAGCCTTAGGCGACTGTACAGTGCTAAAACAGCCTCCAATCGCTCTGAAACGCTCATTTTTGACATAATCCACTTTTCACCTTTAATGAATGAAATTCCAGGTGAAGACTCCTTTGCCATGAAGAAGATCCAAATTCAACCAGTTCAGGCTAGTAAACCTGTTTGAAAGACCTTTTTTCAGTGAAATGCAGCTTAGTGCAAAAACAGGCTGCTCTCGCTCTGAAACGCTCATTTTTCACATAAGCCACTTTTCAGCCTTAGGCGACTGTACAGTGCTAAAACAGCCTCCAATCGCTCTGAAACGCTCATTTTTCACATAAGCCACTTTTCAGCCTTAATGAATTAAATTCCAGGTAAAAACTCATTTGCCATGAAGAAGATCCAAATTCAACCAGTTCAGGCTAGTAAACCTGTTTGAAAGACCTTTTTTCAGTGAAATGCAGCTTAGTGCAAAAACAGGCTGCTCTCGCTCTGAAACGCTCATTTTTCACATAAGCCACTTTTCAGCCTTAGGCGACTGTACAGTGCTAAAACAGCCTCCAATCGCTCTGAAACGCTCATTTTTGACATAAGCCACATTTCACCTTTAATGAATGAAATTCCAGGTAAAAACTCCTTTGCCATGAAGAAGATCCAAATTCAACCAGTTCAGGCTAGTAAACCTGTTTGAAAGACCTTTTTTCAGTGAAATGCAGCTTAGTGCAAAAACAGGCTGCTCTCGCTCTGAAACGCTCATTTTTCACATAAGCCACTTTTCAGCGCTAAAACAGCCTCCAATCGCTCTGAAACGCTCATTTTTGACATAATCCACTTTTCACCTTTAATGAATGAAATTCCAGGTAAAAACTCCTTTGCCATGAAGAAGATCCAAATTCAACCAGTTCAGGCTAGTAAACCTGTTTGAAAGACCTTTTTTCAGTGAAATGCAGCTTAGTGCAAAAACAGGCTGCTCTCGCTCTGAAACGCTCATTTTTCACATAAGCCACTTTTCAGCGCTAAAACAGCCTCCAATCGCTCTGAAACGCTCATTTTTGACATAAGCCACTTTTCACCTTTAATGAATGAAATTCCAGGTAAAAACTCCTTTGCCATGAATAAGATCCAAATTCAACCAGTTCAGGCTAGTAAACCTGTTTGAAAGACCTTTTTTCAGTGAAATGCAGCTTAGTGCAAAAACAGGCTGCTCTCGCTCTGAAACGCTCATTTTTCACATAAGCCACTTTTCAGCCTTAGGCGACTGTACAGTGCTAAAACAGCCTCCAATCGCTCTGAAACGCTCATTTTTGACATAATCCACTTTTCACCTTTAATGAATGAAATTCCAGGTAAAAACTCCTTTGCCATGAAGAAGATCCAAATTCAACCAGTTCAGGCTAGTAAACCTGTTTGAAAGACCTTTTTTCAGTGAAATGCAGCTTAGTGCAAAAACAGGCTGCTCTCGCTCTGAAACGCTCATTTTTCACATAAGCCACTTTTCAGCGCTAAAACAGCCTCCAATCGCTCTGAAACGCTCATTTTTGACATAACCCACTTTTCAGCCTTAATGAATTAAATTCCAGGTAAAAACTCATTTGCCATGAAGAAGATCCAAATTCAACCAGTTCAGGCTAGTAAACCTGTTTGAAAGACCTTTTTTCAGTGAAATGCAGCTTAGTGCAAAAACAGGCTGCTCTCGCTCTGAAACGCTCATTTTTCACATAAGCCACTTTTCAGCCTTAGGCGACTGTACAGTGCTAAAACAGCCTCCAATCGCTCTGAAACGCTCATTTTTGACATAAGCCACATTTCACCTTTAATGAATGAAATTCCAGGTAAAAACTCCTTTGCCATGAAGAAGATCCAAATTCAACCAGTTCAGGCTAGTAAACCTGTTTGAAAGACCTTTTTTCAGTGAAATGCAGCTTAGTGCAAAAACAGGCTGCTCTCGCTCTGAAACGCTCATTTTTCACATAAGCCACTTTTCAGCGCTAAAACAGCCTCCAATCGCTCTGAAACGCTCATTTTTGACATAAGCCACTTTTCACCTTTAATGAATGAAATTCCAGGTAAAAACTCCTTTGCCATGAATAAGATCCAAATTCAACCAGTTCAGGCTAGTAAACCTGTTTGAAAGACCTTTTTTCAGTGAAATGCAGCTTAGTGCAAAAACAGGCTGCTCTCGCTCTGAAACGCTCATTTTTCACATAAGCCACTTTTCAGCCTTAGGCGACTGTACAGTGCTAAAACAGCCTCCAATCGCTCTGAAACGCTCATTTTTGACATAATCCACTTTTCACCTTTAATGAATGAAATTCCAGGTAAAAACTCCTTTGCCATGAAGAAGATCCAAATTCAACCAGTTCAGGCTAGTAAACCTGTTTGAAAGACCTTTTTTCAGTGAAATGCAGCTTAGTGCAAAAACAGGCTGCTCTCGCTCTGAAACGCTCATTTTTCACATAAGCCACTTTTCAGCGCTAAAACAGCCTCCAATCGCTCTGAAACGCTCATTTTTGACATAACCCACTTTTCAGCCTTAATGAATTAAATTCCAGGTAAAAACTCATTTGCCATGAAGAAGATCCAAATTCAACCAGTTCAGGCTAGTAAACCTGTTTGAAAGACCTTTTTTCAGTGAAATGCAGCTTAGTGCAAAAACAGGCTGCTCTCGCTCTGAAACGCTCATTTTTCACATAAGCCACTTTTCAGCCTTAGGCGACTGTACAGTGCTAAAACAGCCTCCAATCGCTCTGAAACGCTCATTTTTGACATAAGCCACATTTCACCTTTAATGAATGAAATTCCAGGTAAAAACTCCTTTGCCATGAAGAAGATCCAAATTCAACCAGTTCAGGCTAGTAAACCTGTTTGAAAGACCTTTTTTCAGTGAAATGCAGCTTAGTGCAAAAACAGGCTGCTCTCGCTCTGAAACGCTCATTTTTCACATAAGCCACTTTTCAGCGCTAAAACAGCCTCCAATCGCTCTGAAACGCTCATTTTTGACATAAGCCACTTTTCACCTTTAATGAATGAAATTCCAGGTAAAAACTCCTTTGCCATGAATAAGATCCAAATTCAACCAGTTCAGGCTAGTAAACCTGTTTGAAAGACCTTTTTTCAGTGAAATGCAGCTTAGTGCAAAAACAGGCTGCTCTCGCTCTGAAACGCTCATTTTTCACATAAGCCACTTTTCAGCCTTAGGCGACTGTACAGTGCTAAAACAGCCTCCAATCGCTCTGAAACGCTCATTTTTGACATAATCCACTTTTCACCTTTAATGAATGAAATTCCAGGTAAAAACTCCTTTGCCATGAAGAAGATCCAAATTCAACCAGTTCAGGCTAGTAAACCTGTTTGAAAGACCTTTTTTCAGTGAAATGCAGCTTAGTGCAAAAACAGGCTGCTCTCGCTCTGAAACGCTCATTTTTCACATAAGCCACTTTTCAGCCTTAGGCGACTGTACAGTGCTAAAACAGCCTCCAATCGCTCTGAAACGCTCATTTTTGACATAAGCCACTTTTCACCTTTAATGAATGAAATTCCAGGTAAAAACTCCTTTGCCATGAATAAGATCCAAATTCAACCAGTTCAGGCTAGTAAACCTGTTTGAAAGACCTTTTTTCAGTGAAATGCAGCTTAGTGCAAAAACAGGCTGCTCTCGCTCTGAAACGCTCATTTTTCACATAAGCCACTTTTCAGCGCTAAAACAGCCTCCAATCGCTCTGAAACGCTCATTTTTGACATAAGCCACTTTTCACCTTTAATGAATGAAATTCCAGGTAAAAACTCCTTTGCCATGAATAAGATCCAAATTCAACCAGTTCAGGCTAGTAAACCTGTTTGAAAGACCTTTTTTCAGTGAAATGCAGCTTAGTGCAAAAACAGGCTGCTCTCGCTCTGAAACGCTCATTTTTCACATAAGCCACTTTTCAGCCTTAGGCGACTGTACAGTGCTAAAACAGCCTCCAATCGCTCTGAAACGCTCATTTTTGACATAATCCACTTTTCACCTTTAATGAATGAAATTCCAGGTAAAAACTCCTTTGCCATGAAGAAGATCCAAATTCAACCAGTTCAGGCTAGTAAACCTGTTTGAAAGACCTTTTTTCAGTGAAATGCAGCTTAGTGCAAAAACAGGCTGCTCTCGCTCTGAAACGCTCATTTTTCACATAAGCCACTTTTCAGCGCTAAAACAGCCTCCAATCGCTCTGAAACGCTCATTTTTGACATAATCCACTTTTCACCTTTAATGAATGAAATTCCAGGTAAAAACTCCTTTGCCATGAAGAAGATCCAAATTCAACCAGTTCAGGCTAGTAAACCTGTTTGAAAGACCTTTTTTCAGTGAAATGCAGCTTAGTGCAAAAACAGGCTGCTCTCGCTCTGAAACGCTCATTTTTCACATAAGCCACTTTTCAGCGCTAAAACAGCCTCCAATCGCTCTGAAACGCTCATTTTTGACATAAGCCACTTTTCACCTTTAATGAATGAAATTCCAGGTAAAAACTCCTTTGCCATGAATAAGATCCAAATTCAACCAGTTCAGGCTAGTAAACCTGTTTGAAAGACCTTTTTTCAGTGAAATGCAGCTTAGTGCAAAAACAGGCTGCTCTCGCTCTGAAACGCTCATTTTTCACATAAGCCACTTTTCAGCCTTAGGCGACTGTACAGTGCTAAAACAGCCTCCAATCGCTCTGAAACGCTCATTTTTGACATAATCCACTTTTCACCTTTAATGAATGAAATTCCAGGTAAAAACTCCTTTGCCATGAAGAAGATCCAAATTCAACCAGTTCAGGCTAGTAAACCTGTTTGAAAGACCTTTTTTCAGTGAAATGCAGCTTAGTGCAAAAACAGGCTGCTCTCGCTCTGAAACGCTCATTTTTCACATAAGCCACTTTTCAGCCTTAGGCGACTGTACAGTGCTAAAACAGCCTCCAATCGCTCTGAAACGCTCATTTTTCACATAAGCCACTTTTCAGCGCTAAAACAGCCTCCAATCGCTCTGAAACGCTCATTTTTCACATAAGCCACTTTTCAGCGCTAAAACAGCCTCCAATCGCTCTGAAACGCTCATTTTTGACATAAGCCACTTTTCACCTTTAATGAATGAAATTCCAGGTAAAAACTCCTTTGCCATGAAGAAGATCCAAATTCAACCAGTTCAGGCTAGTAAACCTGTTTGAAAGACCTTTTTTCAGTGAAATGCAGCTTAGTGCAAAAACAGGCTGCTCTTGCTCTGAAACGCTCATTTTTCACATAAGCCACTTTTCAGCCTTAGGCGACTGTACAGTGCTAAAACAGCCTCCAATCGCTCTGAAACGCTCATTTTTGACATAATCCACTTTTCACCTTTAATGAATGAAATTCCAGGTGAAGACTCCTTTGCCATGAAGAAGATCCAAATTCAACCAGTTCAGGCTAGTAAACCTGTTTGAAAGACCTTTTTTCAGTGAAATGCAGCTTAGTGCAAAAACAGGCTGCTCTCGCTCTGAAACGCTCATTTTTCACATAAGCCACTTTTCAGCCTTAGGCGACTGTACAGTGCTAAAACAGCCTCCAATCGCTCTGAAACGCTCATTTTTCACATAAGCCACTTTTCAGCCTTAATGAATTAAATTCCAGGTAAAAACTCATTTGCCATGAAGAAGATCCAAATTCAACCAGTTCAGGCTAGTAAACCTGTTTGAAAGACCTTTTTTCAGTGAAATGCAGCTTAGTGCAAAAACAGGCTGCTCTCGCTCTGAAACGCTCATTTTTCACATAAGCCACTTTTCAGCCTTAGGCGACTGTACAGTGCTAAAACAGCCTCCAATCGCTCTGAAACGCTCATTTTTGACATAAGCCACATTTCACCTTTAATGAATGAAATTCCAGGTAAAAACTCCTTTGCCATGAAGAAGATCCAAATTCAACCAGTTCAGGCTAGTAAACCTGTTTGAAAGACCTTTTTTCAGTGAAATGCAGCTTAGTGCAAAAACAGGCTGCTCTCGCTCTGAAACGCTCATTTTTCACATAAGCCACTTTTCAGCGCTAAAACAGCCTCCAATCGCTCTGAAACGCTCATTTTTGACATAAGCCACTTTTCACCTTTAATGAATGAAATTCCAGGTAAAAACTCCTTTGCCATGAATAAGATCCAAATTCAACCAGTTCAGGCTAGTAAACCTGTTTGAAAGACCTTTTTTCAGTGAAATGCAGCTTAGTGCAAAAACAGGCTGCTCTCGCTCTGAAACGCTCATTTTTCACATAAGCCACTTTTCAGCCTTAGGCGACTGTACAGTGCTAAAACAGCCTCCAATCGCTCTGAAACGCTCATTTTTGACATAATCCACTTTTCACCTTTAATGAATGAAATTCCAGGTAAAAACTCCTTTGCCATGAAGAAGATCCAAATTCAACCAGTTCAGGCTAGTAAACCTGTTTGAAAGACCTTTTTTCAGTGAAATGCAGCTTAGTGCAAAAACAGGCTGCTCTCGCTCTGAAACGCTCATTTTTCACATAAGCCACTTTTCAGCGCTAAAACAGCCTCCAATCGCTCTGAAACGCTCATTTTTGACATAATCCACTTTTCACCTTTAATGAATGAAATTCCAGGTAAAAACTCCTTTGCCATGAAGAAGATCCAAATTCAACCAGTTCAGGCTAGTAAACCTGTTTGAAAGACCTTTTTTCAGTGAAATGCAGCTTAGTGCAAAAACAGGCTGCTCTCGCTCTGAAACGCTCATTTTTCACATAAGCCACTTTTCAGCGCTAAAACAGCCTCCAATCGCTCTGAAACGCTCATTTTTGACATAAGCCACTTTTCACCTTTAATGAATGAAATTCCAGGTAAAAACTCCTTTGCCATGAATAAGATCCAAATTCAACCAGTTCAGGCTAGTAAACCTGTTTGAAAGACCTTTTTTCAGTGAAATGCAGCTTAGTGCAAAAACAGGCTGCTCTCGCTCTGAAACGCTCATTTTTCACATAAGCCACTTTTCAGCCTTAGGCGACTGTACAGTGCTAAAACAGCCTCCAATCGCTCTGAAACGCTCATTTTTGACATAATCCACTTTTCACCTTTAATGAATGAAATTCCAGGTAAAAACTCCTTTGCCATGAAGAAGATCCAAATTCAACCAGTTCAGGCTAGTAAACCTGTTTGAAAGACCTTTTTTCAGTGAAATGCAGCTTAGTGCAAAAACAGGCTGCTCTCGCTCTGAAACGCTCATTTTTCACATAAGCCACTTTTCAGCGCTAAAACAGCCTCCAATCGCTCTGAAACGCTCATTTTTGACATAAGCCACTTTTCACCTTTAATGAATGAAATTCCAGGTAAAAACTCCTTTGCCATGAATAAGATCCAAATTCAACCAGTTCAGGCTAGTAAACCTGTTTGAAAGACCTTTTTTCAGTGAAATGCAGCTTAGTGCAAAAACAGGCTGCTCTCGCTCTGAAACGCTCATTTTTCACATAAGCCACTTTTCAGCCTTAGGCGACTGTACAGTGCTAAAACAGCCTCCAATCGCTCTGAAACGCTCATTTTTGACATAATCCACTTTTCACCTTTAATGAATGAAATTCCAGGTAAAAACTCCTTTGCCATGAAGAAGATCCAAATTCAACCAGTTCAGGCTAGTAAACCTGTTTGAAAGACCTTTTTTCAGTGAAATGCAGCTTAGTGCAAAAACAGGCTGCTCTCGCTCTGAAACGCTCATTTTTCACATAAGCCACTTTTCAGCCTTAGGCGACTGTACAGTGCTAAAACAGCCTCCAATCGCTCTGAAACGCTCATTTTTGACATAAGCCACTTTTCACCTTTAATGAATGAAATTCCAGGTAAAAACTCCTTTGCCATGAAGAAGATCCAAATTCAACCAGTTCAGGCTAGTAAACCTGTTTGAAAGACCTTTTTTCAGTGAAATGCAGCTTAATGCAAAAACAGGCTGCTCTTGCTCTGAAACGCTCATTTTTCACATAAGCCACTTTTCAGCCTTAGGCGACTGTACAGTGCTAAAACAGCCTCCAATCGCTCTGAAACGCTCATTTTTGACATAATCCACTTTTCACCTTTAATGAATGAAATTCCAGGTAAAAACTCCTTTGCCATGAAGAAGATCCAAATTCAACCAGTTCAGGCTAGTAAACCTGTTTGAAAGACCTTTTTTCAGTGAAATGCAGCTTAGTGCAAAAACAGGCTGCTCTCGCTCTGAAACGCTCATTTTTCACATAAGCCACTTTTCAGCCTTAGGCGACTGTACAGTGCTAAAACAGCCTCCAATCGCTCTGAAACGCTCATTTTTGACATAAGCCACTTTTCACCTTTAATGAATGAAATTCCAGGTAAAAACTCCTTTGCCATGAAGAAGATCCAAATTCAACCAGTTCAGGCTAGTAAACCTGTTTGAAAGACCTTTTTTCAGTGAAATGCAGCTTAGTGCAAAAACAGGCTGCTCTCGCTCTGAAACGCTCATTTTTCACATAAGCCACTTTTCAGCGCTAAAACAGCCTCCAATCGCTCTGAAACGCTCATTTTTGACATAATCCACTTTTCACCTTTAATGAATGAAATTCCAGGTAAAAACTCCTTTGCCATGAAGAAGATCCAAATTCAACCAGTTCAGGCTAGTAAACCTGTTTGAAAGACCTTTTTTCAGTGAAATGCAGCTTAGTGCAAAAACAGGCTGCTCTCGCTCTGAAACGCTCATTTTTCACATAAGCCACTTTTCAGCGCTAAAACAGCCTCCAATCGCTCTGAAACGCTCATTTTTGACATAAGCCACTTTTCACCTTTAATGAATGAAATTCCAGGTAAAAACTCCTTTGCCATGAATAAGATCCAAATTCAACCAGTTCAGGCTAGTAAACCTGTTTGAAAGACCTTTTTTCAGTGAAATGCAGCTTAGTGCAAAAACAGGCTGCTCTCGCTCTGAAACGCTCATTTTTCACATAAGCCACTTTTCAGCCTTAGGCGACTGTACAGTGCTAAAACAGCCTCCAATCGCTCTGAAACGCTCATTTTTGACATAATCCACTTTTCACCTTTAATGAATGAAATTCCAGGTAAAAACTCCTTTGCCATGAAGAAGATCCAAATTCAACCAGTTCAGGCTAGTAAACCTGTTTGAAAGACCTTTTTTCAGTGAAATGCAGCTTAGTGCAAAAACAGGCTGCTCTCGCTCTGAAACGCTCATTTTTCACATAAGCCACTTTTCAGCGCTAAAACAGCCTCCAATCGCTCTGAAACGCTCATTTTTGACATAACCCACTTTTCAGCCCTAATGAATTAAATTCCAGGTAAAAACTCATTTGCCATGAAGAAGATCCAAATTCAACCAGTTCAGGCTAGTAAACCTGTTTGAAAGACCTTTTTTCAGTGAAATGCAGCTTAGTGCAAAAACAGGCTGCTCTCGCTCTGAAACGCTCATTTTTCACATAAGCCACTTTTCAGCCTTAGGCGACTGTACAGTGCTAAAACAGCCTCCAATCGCTCTGAAACGCTCATTTTTCACATAAGCCACTTTTCAGCGCTAAAACAGCCTCCAATCGCTCTGAAACGCTCATTTTTGACATAAGCCACTTTTCAGCCTTAATGAATTAAATTCCAGGTAAAAACTCATTTGCCATGAAGAAGATCCAAATTCAACCAGTTCAGGCTAGTAAACCTGTTTGAAAGACCTTTTTTCAGTGAAATGCAGCTTAGTGCAAAAACAGGCTGCTCTCGCTCTGAAACGCTCATTTTTCACATAAGCCACTTTTCAGCCTTAGGCGACTGTACAGTGCTAAAACAGCCTCCAATCGCTCTGAAACGCTCATTTTTGACATAAGCCACTTTTCACCTTTAATGAATGAAATTCCAGGTAAAAACTCCTTTGCCATGAAGAAGATCCAAATTCAACCAGTTCAGGCTAGTAAACCTGTTTGAAAGACCTTTTTTCAGTGAAATGCAGCTTAGTGCAAAAACAGGCTGCTCTTGCTCTGAAACGCTCATTTTTCACATAAGCCACTTTTCAGCCTTAGGCGACTGTACAGTGCTAAAACAGCCTCCAATCGCTCTGAAACGCTCATTTTTGACATAATCCACTTTTCACCTTTAATGAATGAAATTCCAGGTAAAGACTCCTTTGCCATGAAGAAGATCCAAATTCAACCAGTTCAGGCTAGTAAACCTGTTTGAAAGACCTTTTTTCAGTGAAATGCAGCTTAGTGCAAAAACAGGCTGCTCTCGCTCTGAAACGCTCATTTTTCACATAAGCCACTTTTCAGCCTTAGGCGACTGTACAGTGCTAAAACAGCCTCCAATCGCTCTGAAACGCTCATTTTTCACATAAGCCACTTTTCAGCGCTAAAACAGCCTCCAATCGCTCTGAAACGCTCATTTTTGACATAACACACTTTTCAGCCTTAATGAATTAAATTCCAGGTAAAAACTCATTTGCCATGAAGAAGATCCAAATTCAACCAGTTCAGGCTAGTAAACCTGTTTGAAAGACCTTTTTTCAGTGAAATGCAGCTTAGTGCAAAAACAGGCTGCTCTCGCTCTGAAACGCTCATTTTTCACAAAAGCCACTTTTCAGCGCTAAAACAGCCTCCAATCGCTCTGAAACGCTCATTTTTGACATAAGCCACTTTTCACCTTTAATGAATGAAATTCCAGGTAAAAACTCCTTTGCCATGAATAAGATCCAAATTCAACCAGTTCAGGCTAGTAAACCTGTTTGAAAGACCTTTTTTCAGTGAAATGCAGCTTAGTGCAAAAACAGGCTGCTCTCGCTCTGAAACGCTCATTTTTCACATAAGCCACTTTTCAGCCTTAGGCGACTGTACAGTGCTAAAACAGCCTCCAATCGCTCTGAAACGCTCATTTTTGACATAACCCACTTTTCACCTTTAATGAATGAAATTCCAGGTAAAAACTCCTTTGCCATGAAGAAGATCCAAATTCAACCAGTTCAGGCTAGTAAACCTGTTTGAAAGACCTTTTTTCAGTGAAATGCAGCTTAGTGCAAAAACAGGCTGCTCTCGCTCTGAAACGCTCATTTTTCACATAAGCCACTTTTCAGCGCTAAAACAGCCTCCAATCGCTCTGAAACGCTCATTTTTGACATAATCCACTTTTCACCTTTAATGAATGAAATTCCAGGTAAAAACTCCTTTGCCATGAAGAAGATCCAAATTCAACCAGTTCAGGCTAGTAAACCTGTTTGAAAGACCTTTTTTCAGTGAAATGCAGCTTAGTGCAAAAACAGGCTGCTCTCGCTCTGAAACGCTCATTTTTCACATAAGCCACTTTTCAGCGCTAAAACAGCCTCCAATCGCTCTGAAACGCTCATTTTTGACATAATCCACTTTTCACCTTTAATGAATGAAATTCCAGGTAAAAACTCCTTTGCCATGAAGAAGATCCAAATTCAACCAGTTCAGGCTAGTAAACCTGTTTGAAAGACCTTTTTTCAGTGAAATGCAGCTTAGTGCAAAAACAGGCTGCTCTCGCTCTGAAACGCTCATTTTTCACATAAGCCACTTTTCAGCGCTAAAACAGCCTCCAATCGCTCTGAAACGCTCATTTTTGACATAATCCACTTTTCACCTTTAATGAATGAAATTCCAGGTAAAAACTCCTTTGCCATGAAGAAGATCCAAATTCAACCAGTTCAGGCTAGTAAACCTGTTTGAAAGACCTTTTTTCAGTGAAATGCAGCTTAGTGCAAAAACAGGCTGCTCTCGCTCTGAAACGCTCATTTTTCACATAAGCCACTTTTCAGCCTTAGGCGACTGTACAGTGCTAAAACAGCCTCCAATCGCTCTGAAACGCTCATTTTTGACATAATCCACTTTTCACCTTTAATGAATGAAATTCCAGGTAAAAACTCCTTTGCCATGAAGAAGATCCAAATTCAACCAGTTCAGGCTAGTAAACCTGTTTGAAAGACCTTTTTTCAGTGAAATGCAGCTTAGTGCAAAAACAGGCTGCTCTCGCTCTGAAACGCTCATTTTTCACATAAGCCACTTTTCAGCGCTAAAACAGCCTCCAATCGCTCTGAAACGCTCATTTTTGACATAATCCACTTTTCACCTTTAATGAATGAAATTCCAGGTAAAAACTCCTTTGCCATGAAGAAGATCCAAATTCAACCAGTTCAGGCTAGTAAACCTGTTTGAAAGACCTTTTTTCAGTGAAATGCAGCTTAGTGCAAAAACAGGCTGCTCTCGCTCTGAAACGCTCATTTTTCACATAAGCCACTTTTCAGCGCTAAAACAGCCTCCAATCGCTCTGAAACGCTCATTTTTGACATAAGCCACTTTTCACCTTTAATGAATGAAATTCCAGGTAAAAACTCCTTTGCCATGAATAAGATCCAAATTCAACCAGTTCAGGCTAGTAAACCTGTTTGAAAGACCTTTTTTCAGTGAAATGCAGCTTAGTGCAAAAACAGGCTGCTCTCGCTCTGAAACGCTCATTTTTCACATAAGCCACTTTTCAGCCTTAGGCGACTGTACAGTGCTAAAACAGCCTCCAATCGCTCTGAAACGCTCATTTTTGACATAATCCACTTTTCACCTTTAATGAATGAAATTCCAGGTAAAAACTCCTTTGCCATGAAGAAGATCCAAATTCAACCAGTTCAGGCTAGTAAACCTGTTTGAAAGACCTTTTTTCAGTGAAATGCAGCTTAGTGCAAAAACAGGCTGCTCTCGCTCTGAAACGCTCATTTTTCACATAAGCCACTTTTCAGCGCTAAAACAGCCTCCAATCGCTCTGAAACGCTCATTTTTGACATAACCCACTTTTCAGCCTTAATGAATTAAATTCCAGGTAAAAACTCATTTGCCATGAAGAAGATCCAAATTCAACCAGTTCAGGCTAGTAAACCTGTTTGAAAGACCTTTTTTCAGTGAAATGCAGCTTAGTGCAAAAACAGGCTGCTCTCGCTCTGAAACGCTCATTTTTCACATAAGCCACTTTTCAGCCTTAGGCGACTGTACAGTGCTAAAACAGCCTCCAATCGCTCTGAAACGCTCATTTTTCACATAAGCCACTTTTCAGCGCTAAAACAGCCTCCAATCGCTCTGAAACGCTCATTTTTGACATAAGCCACTTTTCAGCGCTAAAACAGCCTCCAATCGCTCTGAAACGCTCATTTTTGACATAACCCACTTTTCAGCCTTAATGAATTAAATTCCAGGTAAAAACTCATTTGCCATGAAGAAGATCCAAATTCAACCAGTTCAGGCTAGTAAACCTGTTTGAAAGACCTTTTTTCAGTGAAATGCAGCTTAGTGCAAAAACAGGCTGCTCTCGCTCTGAAACGCTCATTTTTCACATAAGCCACTTTTCAGCCTTAGGCGACTGTACAGTGCTAAAACAGCCTCCAATCGCTCTGAAACGCTCATTTTTGACATAAGCCACTTTTCACCTTTAATGAATGAAATTCCAGGTAAAAACTCCTTTGCCATGAAGAAGATCCAAATTCAACCAGTTCAGGCTAGTAAACCTGTTTGAAAGACCTTTTTTCAGTGAAATGCAGCTTAGTGCAAAAACAGGCTGCTCTTGCTCTGAAACGCTCATTTTTCACATAAGCCACTTTTCAGCCTTAGGCGACTGTACAGTGCTAAAACAGCCTCCAATCGCTCTGAAACGCTCATTTTTGACATAATCCACTTTTCACCTTTAATGAATGAAATTCCAGGTAAAGACTCCTTTGCCATGAAGAAGATCCAAATTCAACCAGTTCAGGCTAGTAAACCTGTTTGAAAGACCTTTTTTCAGTGAAATGCAGCTTAGTGCAAAAACAGGCTGCTCTCGCTCTGAAACGCTCATTTTTCACATAAGCCACTTTTCAGCCTTAGGCGACTGTACAGTGCTAAAACAGCCTCCAATCGCTCTGAAACGCTCATTTTTCACATAAGCCACTTTTCAGCGCTAAAACAGCCTCCAATCGCTCTGAAACGCTCATTTTTGACATAACACACTTTTCAGCCTTAATGAATTAAATTCCAGGTAAAAACTCATTTGCCATGAAGAAGATCCAAATTCAACCAGTTCAGGCTAGTAAACCTGTTTGAAAGACCTTTTTTCAGTGAAATGCAGCTTAGTGCAAAAACAGGCTGCTCTCGCTCTGAAACGCTCATTTTTCACAAAAGCCACTTTTCAGCGCTAAAACAGCCTCCAATCGCTCTGAAACGCTCATTTTTGACATAAGCCACTTTTCACCTTTAATGAATGAAATTCCAGGTAAAAACTCCTTTGCCATGAATAAGATCCAAATTCAACCAGTTCAGGCTAGTAAACCTGTTTGAAAGACCTTTTTTCAGTGAAATGCAGCTTAGTGCAAAAACAGGCTGCTCTCGCTCTGAAACGCTCATTTTTCACATAAGCCACTTTTCAGCCTTAGGCGACTGTACAGTGCTAAAACAGCCTCCTATCGCTCTGAAACGCTAATTTTTGACATAACCCACTTTTCAGCCTTAATGAATTAAATTCCAGGTAAAAACTCATTTGCCATGAAGAAGATCCAAATTCAACCAGTTCAGGCTAGTAAACCTGTTTGAAAGACCTTTTTTCAGTGAAATGCAGCTTAGTGCAAAAACAGGCTGCTCTCGCTCTGAAACGCTCATTTTTCACATAAGCCACTTTTCAGCGCTAAAACAGCCTCCAATCGCTCTGAAACGCTCATTTTTGACATAATCCACTTTTCACCTTTAATGAATGAAATTCCAGGTAAAAACTCCTTTGCCATGAAGAAGATCCAAATTCAACCAGTTCAGGCTAGTAAACCTGTTTGAAAGACCTTTTTTCAGTGAAATGCAGCTTAGTGCAAAAACAGGCTGCTCTCGCTCTGAAACGCTCATTTTTCACATAAGCCACTTTTCAGCGCTAAAACAGCCTCCAATCGCTCTGAAACGCTCATTTTTGACATAATCCACTTTTCACCTTTAATGAATGAAATTCCAGGTAAAAACTCCTTTGCCATGAAGAAGATCCAAATTCAACCAGTTCAGGCTAGTAAACCTGTTTGAAAGACCTTTTTTCAGTGAAATGCAGCTTAGTGCAAAAACAGGCTGCTCTCGCTCTGAAACGCTCATTTTTCACATAAGCCACTTTTCAGCGCTAAAACAGCCTCCAATCGCTCTGAAACGCTCATTTTTGACATAATCCACTTTTCACCTTTAATGAATGAAATTCCAGGTAAAAACTCCTTTGCCATGAAGAAGATCCAAATTCAACCAGTTCAGGCTAGTAAACCTGTTTGAAAGACCTTTTTTCAGTGAAATGCAGCTTAGTGCAAAAACAGGCTGCTCTCGCTCTGAAACGCTCATTTTTCACATAAGCCACTTTTCAGCCTTAGGCGACTGTACAGTGCTAAAACAGCCTCCAATCGCTCTGAAACGCTCATTTTTGACATAAGCCACTTTTCACCTTTAATGAATGAAATTCCAGGTAAAAACTCCTTTGCCATGAAGAAGATCCAAATTCAACCAGTTCAGGCTAGTAAACCTGTTTGAAAGACCTTTTTTCAGTGAAATGCAGCTTAGTGCAAAAACAGGCTGCTCTCGCTCTGAAACGCTCATTTTTCACATAAGCCACTTTTCAGCCTTAGGCGACTGTACAGTGCTAAAACAGCCTCCAATCGCTCTGAAACGCTCATTTTTCACATAAGCCACTTTTCAGCGCTAAAACAGCCTCCAATCGCTCTGAAACGCTCATTTTTGACATAACACACTTTTCAGCCTTAATGAATTAAATTCCAGGTAAAAACTCATTTGCCATGAAGAAGATCCAAATTCAACCAGTTCAGGCTAGTAAACCTGTTTGAAAGACCTTTTTTCAGTGAAATGCAGCTTAGTGCAAAAACAGGCTGCTCTCGCTCTGAAACGCTCATTTTTCACAAAAGCCACTTTTCAGCGCTAAAACAGCCTCCAATCGCTCTGAAACGCTCATTTTTGACATAAGCCACTTTTCACCTTTAATGAATGAAATTCCAGGTAAAAACTCCTTTGCCATGAATAAGATCCAAATTCAACCAGTTCAGGCTAGTAAACCTGTTTGAAAGACCTTTTTTCAGTGAAATGCAGCTTAGTGCAAAAACAGGCTGCTCTCGCTCTGAAACGCTCATTTTTCACATAAGCCACTTTTCAGCCTTAGGCGACTGTACAGTGCTAAAACAGCCTCCTATCGCTCTGAAACGCTAATTTTTGACATAACCCACTTTTCAGCCTTAATGAATTAAATTCCAGGTAAAAACTCATTTGCCATGAAGAAGATCCAAATTCAACCAGTTCAGGCTAGTAAACCTGTTTGAAAGACCTTTTTTCAGTGAAATGCAGCTTAGTGCAAAAACAGGCTGCTCTCGCTCTGAAACGCTCATTTTTCACATAAGCCACTTTTCAGCGCTAAAACAGCCTCCAATCGCTCTGAAACGCTCATTTTTGACATAATCCACTTTTCACCTTTAATGAATGAAATTCCAGGTAAAAACTCCTTTGCCATGAAGAAGATCCAAATTCAACCAGTTCAGGCTAGTAAACCTGTTTGAAAGACCTTTTTTCAGTGAAATGCAGCTTAGTGCAAAAACAGGCTGCTCTCGCTCTGAAACGCTCATTTTTCACATAAGCCACTTTTCAGCGCTAAAACAGCCTCCAATCGCTCTGAAACGCTCATTTTTGACATAATCCACTTTTCACCTTTAATGAATGAAATTCCAGGTAAAAACTCCTTTGCCATGAAGAAGATCCAAATTCAACCAGTTCAGGCTAGTAAACCTGTTTGAAAGACCTTTTTTCAGTGAAATGCAGCTTAGTGCAAAAACAGGCTGCTCTCGCTCTGAAACGCTCATTTTTCACATAAGCCACTTTTCAGCGCTAAAACAGCCTCCAATCGCTCTGAAACGCTCATTTTTGACATAATCCACTTTTCACCTTTAATGAATGAAATTCCAGGTAAAAACTCCTTTGCCATGAAGAAGATCCAAATTCAACCAGTTCAGGCTAGTAAACCTGTTTGAAAGACCTTTTTTCAGTGAAATGCAGCTTAGTGCAAAAACAGGCTGCTCTCGCTCTGAAACGCTCATTTTTCACATAAGCCACTTTTCAGCCTTAGGCGACTGTACAGTGCTAAAACAGCCTCCAATCGCTCTGAAACGCTCATTTTTGACATAAGCCACTTTTCACCTTTAATGAATGAAATTCCAGGTAAAAACTCCTTTGCCATGAAGAAGATCCAAATTCAACCAGTTCAGGCTAGTAAACCTGTTTGAAAGACCTTTTTTCAGTGAAATGCAGCTTAGTGCAAAAACAGGCTGCTCTCGCTCTGAAACGCTCATTTTTCACATAAGCCACTTTTCAGCGCTAAAACAGCCTCCAATCGCTCTGAAACGCTCATTTTTGACATAATCCACTTTTCACCTTTAATGAATGAAATTCCAGGTAAAAACTCCTTTGCCATGAAGAAGATCCAAATTCAACCAGTTCAGGCTAGTAAACCTGTTTGAAAGACCTTTTTTCAGTGAAATGCAGCTTAGTGCAAAAACAGGCTGCTCTCGCTCTGAAACGCTCATTTTTCACATAAGCCACTTTTCAGCCTTAGGCGACTGTACAGTGCTAAAACAGCCTCCAATCGCTCTGAAACGCTCATTTTTGACATAAGCCACTTTTCACCTTTAATGAATGAAATTCCAGGTAAAAACTCCTTTGCCATGAATAAGATCCAAATTCAACCAGTTCAGGCTAGTAAACCTGTTTGAAAGACCTTTTTTCAGTGAAATGCAGCTTAGTGCAAAAACAGGCTGCTCTCGCTCTGAAACGCTCATTTTTCACATAAGCCACTTTTCAGCCTTAGGCGACTGTACAGTGCTAAAACAGCCTCCAATCGCTCTGAAACGCTCATTTTTGACATAACCCACTTTTCAGCCTTAATGAATTAAATTCCATGTAAAAACTCATTTGCCATGAAGAAGATCCAAATTCAACCAGTTCAGGCTAGTAAACCTGTTTGAAAGACCTTTTTTCAGTGAAATGCAGCTTAGTGCAAAAACAGGCTGCTCTCGCTCTGAAACGCTCATTTTTCACATAAGCCACTTTTCAGCCTTAGGCGACTGTACAGTGCTAAAACAGCCTCCAATCGCTCTGAAACGCTCATTTTTGACATAAGCCACTTTTCACCTTTAATGAATGAAATTCCAGGTAAAAACTCCTTTGCCATGAAGAAGATCCAAATTCAACCAGTTCAGGCTAGTAAACCTGTTTGAAAGACCTTTTTTCAGTGAAATGCAGCTTAATGCAAAAACAGGCTGCTCTTGCTCTGAAACGCTCATTTTTCACATAAGCCACTTTTCAGCCTTAGGCGACTGTACAGTGCTAAAACAGCCTCCAATCGCTCTGAAACGCTCATTTTTGACATAATCCACTTTTCACCTTTAATGAATGAAATTCCAGGTAAAAACTCCTTTGCCATGAAGAAGATCCAAATTCAACCAGTTCAGGCTAGTAAACCTGTTTGAAAGACCTTTTTTCAGTGAAATGCAGCTTAGTGCAAAAACAGGCTGCTCTCGCTCTGAAACGCTCATTTTTCACATAAGCCACTTTTCAGCGCTAAAACAGCCTCCAATCGCTCTGAAACGCTCATTTTTGACATAACCCACTTTTCAGCCTTAATGAATGAAATTCCAGGTAAAAACGCATTTGCCATGAAGAAGATCCAAATTCAACCAGTTCAGGCTAGTAAACCTGTTTGAAAGACCTTTTTTCAGTGAAATGCAGCTTAGTGCAAAAACAGGCTGCTCTCGCTCTGAAACGCTCATTTTTCACATAAGCCACTTTTCAGCCTTAGGCGACTGTACAGTGCTAAAACAGCCTCCAATCGCTCTGAAACGCTCATTTTTCACATAAGCCACTTTTCACCTTTAATGAATGAAATTCCAGGTAAAAACTCCTTTGCCATGAAGAAGATCCAAATTCAACCAGTTCAGGCTAGTAAACCTGTTTGAAAGACCTTTTTTCAGTGAAATGCAGCTTAGTGCAAAAACAGGCTGCTCTCGCTCTGAAACGCTCATTTTTCACATAAGCCACTTTTCAGCCTTAGGCGACTGTACAGTGCTAAAACAGCCTCCAATCGCTCTGAAACGCTCATTTTTGACATAAGCCACTTTTCACCTTTAATGAATGAAATTCCAGGTAAAAACTCCTTTGCCATGAAGAAGATCCAAATTCAACCAGTTCAGGCTAGTAAACCTGTTTGAAAGACCTTTTTTCAGTGAAATGCAGCTTAGTGCAAAAACAGGCTGCTCTCGCTCTGAAACGCTCATTTTTGACATAATCCACTTTTCACCTTTAATGAATGAAATTCCAGGTAAAAACTCCTTTGCCATGAAGAAGATCCAAATTCAACCAGTTCAGGCTAGTAAACCTGTTTGAAAGACCTTTTTTCAGTGAAATGCAGCTTAGTGCAAAAACAGGCTGCTCTCGCTCTGAAACGCTCATTTTTCACATAAGCCACTTTTCAGCGCTAAAACAGCCTCCAATCGCTCTGAAACGCTCATTTTTGACATAAGCCACTTTTCACCTTTAATGAATGAAATTCCAGGTAAAAACTCCTTTGCCATGAATAAGATCCAAATTCAACCAGTTCAGGCTAGTAAACCTGTTTGAAAGACCTTTTTTCAGTGAAATGCAGCTTAGTGCAAAAACAGGCTGCTCTCGCTCTGAAACGCTCATTTTTCACATAAGCCACTTTTCAGCGCTAAAACAGCCTCCAATCGCTCTGAAACGCTCATTTTTGACATAATCCACTTTTCACCTTTAATGAATGAAATTCCAGGTAAAAACTCCTTTGCCATGAATAAGATCCAAATTCAACCAGTTCAGGCTAGTAAACCTGTTTGAAAGACCTTTTTTCAGTGAAATGCAGCTTAGTGCAAAAACAGGCTGCTCTCGCTCTGAAACGCTCATTTTTCACATAAGCCACTTTTCAGCCTTAGGCGACTGTACAGTGCTAAAACAGCCTCCAATCGCTCTGAAACGCTCATTTTTGACATAATCCACTTTTCACCTTTAATGAATGAAATTCCAGGTAAAAACTCCTTTGCCATGAAGAAGATCCAAATTCAACCAGTTCAGGCTAGTAAACCTGTTTGAAAGACCTTTTTTCAGTGAAATGCAGCTTAGTGCAAAAACAGGCTGCTCTCGCTCTGAAACGCTCATTTTTCACATAAGCCACTTTTCAGCCTTAGGCGACTGTACAGTGCTAAAACAGCCTCCAATCGCTCTGAAACGCTCATTTTTGACATAAGCCACTTTTCACCTTTAATGAATGAAATTCCAGGTAAAAACTCCTTTGCCATGAAGAAGATCCAAATTCAACCAGTTCAGGCTAGTAAACCTGTTTGAAAGACCTTTTTTCAGTGAAATGCAGCTTAATGCAAAAACAGGCTGCTCTTGCTCTGAAACGCTCATTTTTCACATAAGCCACTTTTCAGCCTTAGGCGACTGTACAGTGCTAAAACAGCCTCCAATCGCTCTGAAACGCTCATTTTTGACATAATCCACTTTTCACCTTTAATGAATGAAATTCCAGGTAAAAACTCCTTTGCCATGAAGAAGATCCAAATTCAACCAGTTCAGGCTAGTAAACCTGTTTGAAAGACCTTTTTTCAGTGAAATGCAGCTTAGTGCAAAAACAGGCTGCTCTCGCTCTGAAACGCTCATTTTTCACATAAGCCACTTTTCAGCGCTAAAACAGCCTCCAATCGCTCTGAAACGCTCATTTTTGACATAAGCCACTTTTCACCTTTAATGAATGAAATTCCAGGTAAAAACTCCTTTGCCATGAATAAGATCCAAATTCAACCAGTTCAGGCTAGTAAACCTGTTTGAAAGACCTTTTTTCAGTGAAATGCAGCTTAGTGCAAAAACAGGCTGCTCTCGCTCTGAAACGCTCATTTTTCACATAAGCCACTTTTCAGCGCTAAAACAGCCTCCAATCGCTCTGAAACGCTCATTTTTGACATAATCCACTTTTCACCTTTAATGAATGAAATTCCAGGTAAAAACTCCTTTGCCATGAAAAAGATCCAAATTCAACCAGTTCAGGCTAGTAAACCTGTTTGAAAGACCTTTTTTCAGTGAAATGCAGCTTAGTGCAAAAACAGGCTGCTCTCGCTCTGAAACGCTCATTTTTCACATAAGCCACTTTTCAGCGCTAAAACAGCCTCCAATCGCTCTGAAACGCTCATTTTTGACATAAGCCACTTTTCACCTTTAATGAATGAAATTCCAGGTAAAAACTCCTTTGCCATGAATAAGATCCAAATTCAACCAGTTCAGGCTAGTAAACCTGTTTGAAAGACCTTTTTTCAGTGAAATGCAGCTTAGTGCAAAAACAGGCTGCTCTCGCTCTGAAACGCTCATTTTTCACATAAGCCACTTTTCAGCCTTAGGCGACTGTACAGTGCTAAAACAGCCTCCAATCGCTCTGAAACGCTCATTTTTGACATAATCCACTTTTCACCTTTAATGAATGAAATTCCAGGTAAAAACTCCTTTGCCATGAAGAAGATCCAAATTCAACCAGTTCAGGCTAGTAAACCTGTTTGAAAGACCTTTTTTCAGTGAAATGCAGCTTAGTGCAAAAACAGGCTGCTCTCGCTCTGAAACGCTCATTTTTCACATAAGCCACTTTTCAGCCTTAGGCGACTGTACAGTGCTAAAACAGCCTCCAATCGCTCTGAAACGCTCATTTTTGACATAAGCCACTTTTCACCTTTAATGAATGAAATTCCAGGTAAAAACTCCTTTGCCATGAAGAAGATCCAAATTCAACCAGTTCAGGCTAGTAAACCTGTTTGAAAGACCTTTTTTCAGTGAAATGCAGCTTAATGCAAAAACAGGCTGCTCTTGCTCTGAAACGCTCATTTTTCACATAAGCCACTTTTCAGCCTTAGGCGACTGTACAGTGCTAAAACAGCCTCCAATCGCTCTGAAACGCTCATTTTTGACATAATCCACTTTTCACCTTTAATGAATGAAATTCCAGGTAAAAACTCCTTTGCCATGAAGAAGATCCAAATTCAACCAGTTCAGGCTAGTAAACCTGTTTGAAAGACCTTTTTTCAGTGAAATGCAGCTTAGTGCAAAAACAGGCTGCTCTCGCTCTGAAACGCTCATTTTTCACATAAGCCACTTTTCAGCGCTAAAACAGCCTCCAATCGCTCTGAAACGCTCATTTTTGACATAACCCACTTTTCAGCCTTAATGAATGAAATTCCAGGTAAAAACGCATTTGCCATGAAGAAGATCCAAATTCAACCAGTTCAGGCTAGTAAACCTGTTTGAAAGACCTTTTTTCAGTGAAATGCAGCTTAGTGCAAAAACAGGCTGCTCTCGCTCTGAAACGCTCATTTTTCACATAAGCCACTTTTCAGCCTTAGGCGACTGTACAGTGCTAAAACAGCCTCCAATCGCTCTGAAACGCTCATTTTTGACATAAGCCACTTTTCAGCCTTAATGAATTAAATTCCAGGTAAAAACTCATTTGCCATGAAGAAGATCCAAATTCAACCAGTTCAGGCTAGTAAACCTGTTTGAAAGACCTTTTTTCAGTGAAATGCAGCTTAGTGCAAAAACAGGCTGCTCTCGCTCTGAAACGCTCATTTTTCACATAAGCCACTTTTCAGCGCTAAAACAGCCTCCAATCGCTCTGAAACGCTCATTTTTGACATAATCCACTTTTCACCTTTAATGAATGAAATTCCAGGTAAAAACTCCTTTGCCATGAAGAAGATCCAAATTCAACCAGTTCAGGCTAGTAAACCTGTTTGAAAGACCTTTTTTCAGTGAAATGCAGCTTAGTGCAAAAACAGGCTGCTCTCGCTCTGAAACGCTCATTTTTCACATAAGCCACTTTTCAGCGCTAAAACAGCCTCCAATCGCTCTGAAACGCTCATTTTTGACATAAGCCACTTTTCACCTTTAATGAATGAAATTCCAGGTAAAAACTCCTTTGCCATGAATAAGATCCAAATTCAACCAGTTCAGGCTAGTAAACCTGTTTGAAAGACCTTTTTTCAGTGAAATGCAGCTTAGTGCAAAAACAGGCTGCTCTCGCTCTGAAACGCTCATTTTTCACATAAGCCACTTTTCAGCGCTAAAACAGCCTCCAATCGCTCTGAAACGCTCATTTTTGACATAATCCACTTTTCACCTTTAATGAATGAAATTCCAGGTAAAAACTCCTTTGCCATGAAAAAGATCCAAATTCAACCAGTTCAGGCTAGTAAACCTGTTTGAAAGACCTTTTTTCAGTGAAATGCAGCTTAGTGCAAAAACAGGCTGCTCTCGCTCTGAAACGCTCATTTTTCACATAAGCCACTTTTCAGCGCTAAAACAGCCTCCAATCGCTCTGAAACGCTCATTTTTGACATAAGCCACTTTTCACCTTTAATGAATGAAATTCCAGGTAAAAACTCCTTTGCCATGAATAAGATCCAAATTCAACCAGTTCAGGCTAGTAAACCTGTTTGAAAGACCTTTTTTCAGTGAAATGCAGCTTAGTGCAAAAACAGGCTGCTCTCGCTCTGAAACGCTCATTTTTCACATAAGCCACTTTTCAGCCTTAGGCGACTGTACAGTGCTAAAACAGCCTCCAATCGCTCTGAAACGCTCATTTTTGACATAAGCCACTTTTCACCTTTAATGAATGAAATTCCAGGTAAAAACTCCTTTGCCATGAAGAAGATCCAAATTCAACCAGTTCAGGCTAGTAAACCTGTTTGAAAGACCTTTTTTCAGTGAAATGCAGCTTAGTGCAAAAACAGGCTGCTCTCGCTCTGAAACGCTCATTTTTCACATAAGCCACTTTTCAGCGCTAAAACAGCCTCCAATCGCTCTGAAACGCTCATTTTTGACATAATCCACTTTTCACCTTTAATGAATGAAATTCCAGGTAAAAACTCCTTTGCCATGAAGAAGATCCAAATTCAACCAGTTCAGGCTAGTAAACCTGTTTGAAAGACCTTTTTTCAGTGAAATGCAGCTTAGTGCAAAAACAGGCTGCTCTCGCTCTGAAACGCTCATTTTTCACATAAGCCACTTTTCAGCCTTAGGCGACTGTACAGTGCTAAAACAGCCTCCAATCGCTCTGAAACGCTCATTTTTGACATAAGCCACTTTTCACCTTTAATGAATGAAATTCCAGGTAAAAACTCCTTTGCCATGAAGAAGATCCAAATTCAACCAGTTCAGGCTAGTAAACCTGTTTGAAAGACCTTTTTTCAGTGAAATGCAGCTTAGTGCAAAAACAGGCTGCTCTCGCTCTGAAACGCTCATTTTTCACATAAGCCACTTTTCAGCGCTAAAACAGCCTCCAATCGCTCTGAAACGCTCATTTTTGACATAACCCACTTTTCAGCCTTAATGAATTAAATTCCAGGTAAAAACTCATTTGCCATGAAGAAGATCCAAATTCAACCAGTTCAGGCTAGTAAACCTGTTTGAAAGACCTTTTTTCAGTGAAATGCAGCTTAGTGCAAAAACAGGCTGCTCTCGCTCTGAAACGCTCATTTTTCACATAAGCCACTTTTCAGCGCTAAAACAGCCTCCAATCGCTCTGAAACGCTCATTTTTGACATAAGCCACTTTTCACCTTTAATGAATGAAATTCCAGGTAAAAACTCCTTTGCCATGAATAAGATCCAAATTCAACCAGTTCAGGCTAGTAAACCTGTTTGAAAGACCTTTTTTCAGTGAAATGCAGCTTAGTGCAAAAACAGGCTGCTCTCGCTCTGAAACGCTCATTTTTCACATAAGCCACTTTTCAGCGCTAAAACAGCCTCCTATCGCTCTGAAACGCTCATTTTTGACATAACCCACTTTTCAGCCTTAATGAATGAAATTCCAGGTAAAAACTCATTTGCCATGAAGAAGATCCAAATTCAACCAGTTCAGGCTAGTAAACCTGTTTGACAGACCTTTTTTCAGTGAAATGCAGCTTAGTGCAAAAACAGGCTGCTCTCGCTCTGAAACGCTCATTTTTCACATAAGCCACTTTTCAGTCTTAGGCGACTGTACAGTGCTAAAACAGCCTCCAATCGCTCTGAAACGCTCATTTTTGACATAAGCCACTTTTCACCTTTAATGAATGAAATTCCAGGTAAAAACTCCTTTGCCATGAATAAGGTCCAATTTCAACCAGTTCAGGCTAGTAAACCTGTTTGAAAGACCTTTTTTCAGTGAAATGCAGCTTAGTGCAAAAACAGGCTGCTCTCGCTCTGAAACGCTCATTTTTCACATAAGCCACTTTTCAGCCTTAGGCGACTGTACAGTGCTAAAACAGCCTCCAATCGCTCTGAAACGCTCATTTTTGACATAAGCCACTTTTCACCTTTAATGAATGAAATTCCAGGTAAAAACTCCTTTGCCATGAAGAAGATCCAAATTCAACCAGTTCAGGCTAGTAAACCTGTTTGAAAGACCTTTTTTCAGTGAAATGCAGCTTAGTGCAAAAACAGGCTGCTCTCGCTCTGAAACGCTCATTTTTCACATAAGCCACTTTTCAGCGCTAAAACAGCCTCCAATCGCTCTGAAACGCTCATTTTTGACATAAGCCACTTTTCACCTTTAATGAATGAAATTCCAGGTAAAAACTCCTTTGCCATGAAGAAGATCCAAATTCAACCAGTTCAGGCTAGTAAACCTGTTTGAAAGACCTTTTTTCAGTGAAATGCAGCTTAGTGCAAAAACAGGCTGCTCTCGCTCTGAAACGCTCATTTTTCACATAAGCCACTTTTCAGCGCTAAAACAGCCTCCAATCGCTCTGAAACGCTCATTTTTGACATAAGCCACTTTTCACCTTTAATGAATGAAATTCCAGGTAAAAACTCCTTTGCCATGAAGAAGATCCAAATTCAACCAGTTCAGGCTAGTAAACCTGTTTGAAAGACCTTTTTTCAGTGAAATGCAGCTTAGTGCAAAAACAGGCTGCTCTCGCTCTGAAACGCTCATTTTTCACATAAGCCACTTTTCAGCCTTAGGCGACTGTACAGTGCTAAAACAGCCTCCAATCGCTCTGAAACGCTCATTTTTGACATAAGCCACTTTTCACCTTTAATGAATGAAATTCCAGGTAAAAACTCCTTTGCCATGAAGAAGATCCAAATTCAACCAGTTCAGGCTAGTAAACCTGTTTGAAAGACCTTTTTTCAGTGAAATGCAGCTTAGTGCAAAAACAGGCTGCTCTCGCTCTGAAACGCTCATTTTTCACATAAGCCACTTTTCAGCGCTAAAACAGCCTCCAATCGCTCTGAAACGCTCATTTTTGACATAAGCCACTTTTCACCTTTAATGAATGAAATTCCAGGTAAAAACTCCTTTGCCATGAAGAAGATCCAAATTCAACCAGTTCAGGCTAGTAAACCTGTTTGAAAGACCTTTTTTCAGTGAAATGCAGCTTAGTGCAAAAACAGGCTGCTCTCGCTCTGAAACGCTCATTTTTCACATAAGCCACTTTTCAGCCTTAGGCGACTGTACAGTGCTAAAACAGCCTCCAATCGCTCTGAAACGCTCATTTTTGACATAAGCCACTTTTCACCTTTAATGAATGAAATTCCAGGTAAAAACTCCTTTGCCATGAAGAAGATCCAAATTCAACCAGTTCAGGCTAGTAAACCTGTTTGAAAGACCTTTTTTCAGTGAAATGCAGCTTAGTGCAAAAACAGGCTGCTCTCGCTCTGAAACGCTCATTTTTCACATAAGCCACTTTTCAGCCTTAGGCGACTGTACAGTGCTAAAACAGCCTCCAATCGCTCTGAAACGCTCATTTTTGACATAAGCCACTTTTCACCTTTAATGAATGAAATTCCAGGTAAAAACTCCTTTGCCATGAAGAAGATCCAAATTCAACCAGTTCAGGCTAGTAAACCTGTTTGAAAGACCTTTTTTCAGTGAAATGCAGCTTAGTGCAAAAACAGGCTGCTCTCGCTCTGAAACGCTCATTTTTCACATAAGCCACTTTTCAGCGCTAAAACAGCCTCCAATCGCTCTGAAACGCTCATTTTTGACATAACCCACTTTTCAGCCTTAATGAATTAAATTCCAGGTAAAAACTCATTTGCCATGAAGAAGATCCAAATTCAACCAGTTCAGGCTAGTAAACCTGTTTGAAAGACCTTTTTTCAGTGAAATGCAGCTTAGTGCAAAAACAGGCTGCTCTCGCTCTGAAACGCTCATTTTTCACATAAGCCACTTTTCAGCGCTAAAACAGCCTCCAATCGCTCTGAAACGCTCATTTTTGACATAAGCCACTTTTCACCTTTAATGAATGAAATTCCAGGTAAAAACTCCTTTGCCATGAATAAGATCCAAATTCAACCAGTTCAGGCTAGTAAACCTGTTTGAAAGACCTTTTTTCAGTGAAATGCAGCTTAGTGCAAAAACAGGCTGCTCTCGCTCTGAAACGCTCATTTTTCACATAAGCCACTTTTCAGCGCTAAAACAGCCTCCTATCGCTCTGAAACGCTCATTTTTGACATAACCCACTTTTCAGCCTTAATGAATGAAATTCCAGGTAAAAACTCATTTGCCATGAAGAAGATCCAAATTCAACCAGTTCAGGCTAGTAAACCTGTTTGACAGACCTTTTTTCAGTGAAATGCAGCTTAGTGCAAAAACAGGCTGCTCTCGCTCTGAAACGCTCATTTTTCACATAAGCCACTTTTCAGTCTTAGGCGACTGTACAGTGCTAAAACAGCCTCCAATCGCTCTGAAACGCTCATTTTTGACATAAGCCACTTTCACCTTTAATGAATGAAATTCCAGGTAAAAACTCCTTTGCCATGAATAAGGTCCAATTTCAACCAGTTCAGGCTAGTAAACCTGTTTGAAAGACCTTTTTTCAGTGAAATGCAGCTTAGTGCAAAAACAGGCTGCTCTCGCTCTGAAACGCTCATTTTTCACATAAGCCACTTTTCAGCCTTAGGCGACTGTACAGTGCTAAAACAGCCTCCAATCGCTCTGAAACGCTCATTTTTGACATAAGCCACTTTTCACCTTTAATGAATGAAATTCCAGGTAAAAACTCCTTTGCCATGAAGAAGATCCAAATTCAACCAGTTCAGGCTAGTAAACCTGTTTGAAAGACCTTTTTTCAGTGAAATGCAGCTTAGTGCAAAAACAGGCTGCTCTCGCTCTGAAACGCTCATTTTTCACATAAGCCACTTTTCAGCGCTAAAACAGCCTCCAATCGCTCTGAAACGCTCATTTTGACATAAGCCACTTTTCACCTTTAATGAATGAAATTCCAGGTAAAAACTCCTTTGCCATGAAGAAGATCCAAATTCAACCAGTTCAGGCTAGTAAACCTGTTGAAAGACCTTTTTTTCAGTGAAATGCATCTTAGTGCAAAAACAGGCTGCTCTCGCTCTGAAACGCTCATTTTTCACATAAGCCACTTTTCAGCGCTAAAACAGCCTCCAATCGCTCTGAAACGCTCATTTTGACATAAGCCACTTTTCACCTTTAATGAATGAAATTCCAGGTAAAAACTCCTTTGCCATGAAGAAGATCCAAATTCAACCAGTTCAGGCTAGTAAACCTGTTTGAAAGACCTTTTTTCAGTGAAATGCAGCTTAGTGCAAAAACAGGCTGCTCTCGCTCTGAAACGCTCATTTTTCACATAAGCCACTTTTCAGCCTTAGGCGACTGTACAGTGCTAAAACAGCCTCCAATCGCTCTGAAACGCTCATTTTTGACATAAGCCACTTTTCACCTTTAATGAATGAAATTCCAGGTAAAAACTCCTTTGCCATGAAGAAGATCCAAATTCAACCAGTTCAGGCTAGTAAACCTGTTTGAAAGACCTTTTTTCAGTGAAATGCAGCTTAGTGCAAAAACAGGCTGCTCTCGCTCTGAAACGCTCATTTTTCACATAAGCCACTTTTCAGCGCTAAAACAGCCTCCAATCGCTCTGAAACGCTCATTTTTGACATAAGCCACTTTTCACCTTTAATGAATGAAATTCCAGGTAAAAACTCCTTTGCCATGAAGAAGATCCAAATTCAACCAGTTCAGGCTAGTAAACCTGTTTGAAAGACCTTTTTTCAGTGAAATGCAGCTTAGTGCAAAAACAGGCTGCTCTCGCTCTGAAACGCTCATTTTTCACATAAGCCACTTTTCAGCCTTAGGCGACTGTACAGTGCTAAAACAGCCTCCAATCGCTCTGAAACGCTCATTTTTGACATAAGCCACTTTTCACCTTTAATGAATGAAATTCCAGGTAAAAACTCCTTTGCCATGAAGAAGATCCAAATTCAACCAGTTCAGGCTAGTAAACCTGTTGAAAGACCTTTTTTCAGTGAAATGCAGCTTAGTGCAAAAACAGGCTGCTCTCGCTCTGAAACGCTCATTTTTCACATAAGCCACTTTTCAGCGCTAAAACAGCCTCCAATCGCTCTGAAACGCTCATTTTGACATAAGCCACTTTTCAGCGCTAAAACAGCCTCCAATCGCTCTGAAACGCTCATTTTTGACATAACCCACTTTTCAGCCTTAATGAATTAAATTCCAGGTAAAAACTCATTTGCCATGAAGAAGATCCAAATTCAACCAGTTCAGGCTAGTAAACCTGTTTGAAAGACCTTTTTTCAGTGAAATGCAGCTTAGTGCAAAAACAGGCTGCTCTCGCTCTGAAACGCTCATTTTTCACATAAGCCACTTTTCAGCCTTATAGGCGACTGTACAGTGCAAAAACAGCCTCCTCTCGCTCTGAAACGCTCATTTTTCACATAAGCCACTTTTCAGCCTTAGGCGACTGTACAGTGCTAAAACAGCCTCCTATCGCTCTGAAACGCTCATTTTTGACATAACCCACTTTTCAGCCTTAATGAATTAAATTCCAGGTAAAAACTCATTTGCCATGAAGAAGATCCAAATTCAACCAGTTCAGGCTAGTAAACCTGTTTGAAAGACCTTTTTTCAGTGAAATGCAGCTTAGTGCAAAAACAGGCTGCTCTCGCTCTGAAACGCTCATTTTTCACATAAGCCACTTTTCAGCCTTAGGCGACTGTACAGTGCTAAAACAGCCTCCAATCGCTCTGAAACGCTCATTTTTGACATAAGCCACATTTCACCTTTAATGAATGAAATTCCAGGTAAAAACTCCTTTGCCATGAAGAAGATCCAAATTCAACCAGTTCAGGCTAGTAAACTGTTTGAAAGACCTTTTTTCAGTGAAATGCAGCTTAGTGCAAAAACAGGCTGCTCTCGCTCTGAAACGCTCATTTTTCACATAAGCCACTTTTCAGCCTTAGGCGACTGTACAGTGCTAAAACAGCCTCCAATCGCTCTGAAACGCTCATTTTTGACATAACCCACTTTTCAGCCTTAATGAATGAAATTCCAGGTAAAAACTCCTTTGCCATGAAGAAGATCCAAATTCAACCAGTCAGGCTAGTAACCTGTTTGAAAGACCTTTTTTCAGTGAAATGCAGCTTAGTGCAAAAACAGGCTGCTCTCGCTCTGAAACGCTCATTTTTCACATAAGCCACTTTTCAGCCTTAGGCGACTGTACAGTGCTAAAACAGCCTCCAATCGCTCTGAAACGCTCATTTTTGACATAAGCCACTTTTCACCTTTAATGAATGAAATTCCAGGTAAAAACTCCTTTGCCATGAAGAAGATCCAAATTCAACCAGTTCAGGCTAGTAAACCTGTTTGAAAGACCTTTTTTCAGTGAAATGCAGCTTAGTGCAAAAACAGGCTGCTCTCGCTCTGAAACGCTCATTTTTCACATAAGCCACTTTTCAGCGCTAAAACAGCCTCCAATCGCTCTGAAACGCTCATTTTGACATAACCCACTTTTCAGCCTTAATGAATTAAATTCCAGGTAAAAACTCATTTGCCATGAAGAAGATCCAAATTCAACCAGTTCAGGCTAGTAAACCTGTTTGAAAGACCTTTTTCAGTGAAGAGC